>NC_060282.1:10215302-10254518 GCF_021613505.1 Equus quagga
TGCTATCTCAGAAGGTGTAGCAGGAAGCAAGTCTATTGTCTCGAGCTTGGCGGTCACAGGTGAGCGCAGCAATCAGTTCCTAGCCTAAGGAAAGATGCTTAATCCTTAAGGAAATGCCAACATTGGGAGGGGGAGGGAAGTTGCACCTTTATCTCAAGGGCCTTTGTTCTTGCCATAGGGAATATCTAAAGCAGATATACAATGATGCTCAGTGGCCACGGTCAGGCCCTTTTGGAAAAACAAGGTCAGGCCGAATTAGGTTTACACCAAATGGTTTCCTCACATACTCCAATATATCCTGTTGCTTGCCATTTCTATTTGTCACCCTGCATCTCTCTTCCTTCATTGCACTTTCTTGGTGAAACCACAAGTGTGGATGCACCCAATGTTATATCAGTTATGCAACTTTACCCACACACTGAATGTAGCTTGAGAAAATACATACAATCAGGCCTTTCTTTCTTTTTTTTTTCACTGAGGAAGATGTTCCCTGAGCTAACATCTGTTGCCAATCTTCCCCTTTTTTTTGCTTGAGGAAAATTAGCCCCGAGCTAACATATGTGCCAGTCTTTCCTCCACTTTATATGTGGGTCACCACCACAGCATGGCAGATAAGTGGTGTAGGTCTGTACCTGGGATCTGAACTCGAAAACCTGGGCTGCCAAAGCAGAGCACACCGAACTCAATCACTATGCCATGGGGCCAGCCCCAGTCAGGCCTTTCTTTAAATTCATGACCGTAAACCTCATGGAATGTTTGGTGGTCCCTGGCAATCATCTTACCCATCCCATGTGTTCATTATCCCATTCCCCAGGTGACTATTTCATCCCTTTCTCCTCAAACCCTAGGACATCCTCTCCACGTCTCATTCTTACCTGATGTCCTTGCTTCCTATTTCACAGAGAAAATGGAACCAATTATGAAGACACGACTAGCCATTGGCACCATAGCTATCCGCCTACAAGCATCTGTTCCTATGCTTTTTCCTTCCTGTTCTGTAGATAGAAAGTCCTGGCTACTATCTATGGCTAACTCACTGCTCATGCACTGCAACCCTCCCTCTCTTATCTATTCGTGGATTTTGCTCCAGGAACTGCCTGTCTGCTACAGCAGCAGCATGTCATCATGCTGCAATAACACCTGTCTTAATTAGGCCCTCTTTTGATTCCACATCCTTTATAACTACTCCCCTCCTCCACGTCTCTGCTCCCAGCAGCAGAAAATTCCTTGGTAGATTTGTCTTCTATACTAATTTGTCTCTGATTCTTCTCCGCCAAGTCCATCTTGAACCCACCTCAAACAGAATTTCACTCCTACCATCCACTATAGCAGCCCTCACCAAAGCTGCAACAACTCTCGACTTTGCTAAATCAGGTGGTCAATTCTTCAGCCTCATTTGACTTCACCTATGGCAGCATGAAACACAGTTAGTCGCTCCCTCCATCTTGAAGAGCTCTTCTTACTTGGCTTTTCCTCCTACCTCACTGGTTTCATGCCTCCCTTGCTAATTCTTCCACATCTTGCCAACTTTTAAGTTTTGGAGTGTGCCCAGGCTTAGTCCTTGGACCTCTTCTCTGTCTAAATGCCCTCCCAGCATGGTCTCATCCATGTGTGTGGATGTAAACACGTCTATAAATCACAACTCCAATTGAATCTCCAGCCTGGACCTCTGCTCCATATTCCCATACCCAGTTGCTCTCTCAATATTTCCACCTGGATGTCTAAACCATACGTCAAATTTAACACGTTCAAAACGGAGCTCCTAATTCCTACCTCCTCCAAATCTGCCCTTCCACTGTCTTTACTGTCTTAGTTAACGGAAATGCCCTCTTTTCAGTTTTCCAAATAAAAAATTCAGGAGTCGTCCTTGGCTCCTATACCAGTTTGCTACAGCTGCTATAACAAAGTACGACAAACAGTGTGGCTTAAAAGACAGAAATTTGTTTTCTCTTAATTATGGAGGCTAGAAGTCTGAGATCAAGGTGTCAGGAGATTCGGTTTCTTATGAGGGCCATGAGAGAAGGACGTGTTCCAAGCTTGTAGATGGCCCTCTTTTCCCTGTGTCTTCACATGCTCTTCCCTCTGTACATGGCCGGGGCCATCACATTTGGAATAACACCCTGTCTCCTTACAGGGTCCTACATGATTATTTACCTCCTTCCTACCCCATAACATTTCCTCTTTGCTCATCTGCCCCAACATACTAGCCACCTTTTTTCTGTTCCTTTAGCAAGCCAGGCTCTCCCTTATCTGAGAGCTTTTGCTTTTCTCTCTCCCGGGAAAAATCTTCCTTTAGGCTCTTCACATAGCTGGCTCCTTCTCATGCTCAAGTCTCCCCCCAAACGTGACCTACTTTGACTACCCAAAGTAGCCCTCCTCCAAACTTACTCACTGACCTCATTTCTCTTTCATAGCTGATATCATCGTCTGCCATCGTCTTGTATAGTATTTGTTTACTTGTTTACTGTCTATCTCCTCCCATGAGTATACAAGTTCTCAGATGGTCATACTCTTTTCAATCTTGGTCACCAATCTACCGCCAGTCCCAGGGGATTGATATATGCTTGCTGAAAGAAAAAAAATGAGTAAATGAATTAATGAGACCCTCTCATACCCGCCCAGATTAAGAATCTTTACACCAACAACAGCGTACTCTTGAAACAATTATTTGAATACACATGTATGTGTACACACACACATACACACACTAGGTAGGAGACAGGGCGGGCAGAAGACTAGATTAAAAATAGAGTTTGGAAAAGAGTGTCAGTCCTCTTTGTTCCTGTAACCAAAGCCTTGTAAATACTACTTTTCTCTAAACTGAAATGAGAAGCTATGAATTCTAGAAGATTTTGTGAGTAAGGCCTCTCTCTGCCTTGGGACAAATGGTGCCCAGCTGAGCTGTGTGACATGGAAGGTGAGATCATTTTCGGCAGCTGCCATCAAACTTGAAAAGGGTTGATTGATATGACAAAGTCTTTTCACAAAGAACATAAATCAAAGGAGATGACTGACAGCGAAGTAAACATTTTAGAACTAGAGTAATTAGGAATATATTAGCAATTAAAATAAACTTACTATCATTAGCAAAATTGGCAGCTACTTGCAATTTCCCCAGGGGCCTCATTTCAAGTTTATCCTTGTAGATTATATTAAGGCAGGAGTCATGTTTTTGGAGATACAGTTTTAATTTTTGTGGATTTCATTTTCTCACATCCACGTCCACAGTAAGCAGACCTCAGTGGTCCTCGAATAACAATCTTGTGGATCTGAGGTTTGCTAGGAGCCGGACGCAGGTGTTCTAACACTAAAACTGAATAAAGCTGTTGTTTACCCAACTCTCAGAGAAAATTAAATTAGAGAATATAATTTTTAATTTTTTTCTCTTATAATTTTTTTAAAGACTTCTGCACCTGTTACCATTTGTCTTCCAGGAAGTGCTAGAAAATGACAAATCTCCTCAGCTTGAAGTAAATAAATAAACTAATCAAGGAAAAAACAAGGTCGCCAGCCTTCTGAAATCAATAGCGTCTTCCCTCTGTGGACACGTGTGCTGATGGGTCCGACTTTTTGGATAGCAGCAGAGGCAGGATTGAACCCTCCATCTCTTTTGGTTCCTTTGTACCCTTGGCTTCCTGCTCATCCCTGCGATAATGGGGAGAACATCTTTAGCATCACAATGCATCAAAACTGTATCAGTTAATGTTCTTTGTTGTTGGTAGTGAAAACTGACCCTGGCAATAGAAGCAAAATGGTGAGAGAATATTGGGGAGCTCACAGAATTGCTGGGGAGCTGGGGGCATAATAAAGAGTTTGCTTTGCCCAAAGAGAAGGTCTGGCTTTTGTCCTCGGCGTCTATGAGGTGATCTGTAGTCTTTGTTTCTCTAGGGGCCTTGAGTCACAATGGTTAGTCTAACTACGGCTCTACCTGTGTCTATTAGGGTGAGGGCTGTCCACACCAGAAAGACGAACAATGTAACTTGAAGGCGGGAGAAGCTTTGGGTCACACAGTATCAGTTGACCTAGAGACCGAGATTAACCACATTGACAATTAATCAATCAATCATGCCTACGTAATGAAGTCCACATAAACGCTCTGGGCACCCAAGCTCAGGTGCGCTTTCCTGGTTGGCGGTACCTTGTATGTATGGTTACACGTCGATGCCGGGAGAGGAATGTGTTTGGACTCCGTGGGGAGAGGACAACAGAAGCTCCACATTTGGAAGTCTCCTGGGCTCTGCCCTATGTGTCTCTTCTTTGGTTGATCTTAATTTGCATCTGTTCCTTGTAATAACCTGTAAGTGTAACAGCTTTCAGTAAGGTCTGTGAGTCCTTCTAGAGAACTGTCAAGACTGAGGGTTGTTTGGGGAACCCCCAAACTTGAAGTTGGTGTCAGAAGTGAGGGAGGCCTTGTGTGGAGGCTACACCCTCTAAACTTTGTAGCTGGCCTTACCGATTTGCAATAGGGGCACCAACAGCTGCAGTGGGCAGGAATTAGAGATGTTCTGGAGTGCCAAGAAGCTAGAAGCAGGAAGTGGAGTAACCATCGTCCAGGTAAAACTGTCTGGCCAGGACACCACAGTGATGACCTTTCCACCCCTCTGTCACAGCTCTCAAGAGAAGGTCCACAAATAGGGGTCATGTACCCCCACACTGCCTGTTGTTTAGAAATCGGAGAAAAAAAGTAGGCGCAACTTTGGCTTCTATCTCATCAAACTTGGCACCTAGAATTGCCCTCCAGCAAGACCCAGAGGAGTCGATGCTGGGCACCAACACCGACAAATGTCCACTTCAAAAGTAAGGCTATGAGAGACAGTCAATATGAGCAAGGTTCTGCTCTGTGTTAGAGATGTTCTACTCAGAAGAATCTGGAAGACTTAAGTCTCCTCCCACTGAGGCTGGGGAGGATCCAGAAACAGCAGATTCCCCAGGGGCATGGCAGGGCGAAGCTCGGAGGCTGTGGGACAGGCTGGGCTGAGAGGCAAATAAGGAAGCAACTCAGGAGACCAGAAAGGGGGAGGGCATGCCGGTGCCCATCTGAGAGAGGCTGACCTCACGGGAAACGAAAGAAATATTTTATTCTGTCTTCTGGATTCTGAATGCACTTGTGATCTGCCACTAGTAACATTGTGTTCTTCATGGCAGTGACCAACTGGGTCTGAACCCTTTCCTTTGGGTCTGGAAGGGATGTAATGGAAGGGTTACCCAAACAGATGGTGTAATAAGCTGCTTGACAGTAAAGGGATTAAGTTTAATTAATGGGCTTTAATACACACGGCAGTATTTTATGCCATTCCACTTTTCAGATGAGATTATTGCCTAGTTAAGCAGGAAGAGAATCCATAGTTATGAATTTTAGACTGAGGAAGGACTCTGGAGACCACGTGGTGGAAGGTGGGGAGGCGAGGTGATCTGTGCACATAGAGGGTGGGCCTCAGCAGTCTTGGAGGAGCAAAGGAGGAGACTTTAGCTCAGGGGTTTTCGAACCCTACTTCTGCGAGTTTCCCATGAGCTGGGCCTCTACTATCAAACAAAACCAAATGCTGTTCTTCTCCCAGGTCTGTGTAGACAAATAACTGACCGAATTGTCTTGGTTCACCTCAGGGTGGTACTCAGGGACATTGACACCTGCTTCAACCTGAGAAGATTCCCTTTTACGTGCCTTAAGTATTAGGATTTGAATAGAGAACTCAGGCTGCTAAAACAATGCTTAGAAGCCACTGTGTCCAGTTTCTTACCCAAAGGAGGCATCTCCTCCTACAGAACCCTGCACAGATGAATTAAACATGTTTTAATTAACAAATTGTGTTTAAACACAATTAAACCTCCCATTAAACACGGTAGTGGAAAGGACCTGTCCATCCTTTGAATCTGGGTGCATTTCTGACCACCTCAGCCAACAAAGTACGAAGGGAAGAGACTTGTCCACTTCCCACAGCAGTCAGTTCCACCATTCGGTTATCTCTTGCTATATTAAAATTTAAAAACCCACAAACATAAAAGAACTCCTTTAATATATCTCCTTTAATATATATCTTTTGTGGGTCAGGAATCCCGGCAGGGGTCAGCTGGGTGATTCTCTTGTTCTATGTGGCATTGACAAAGGTCAGTCACTCAGTGACACTCAGAGATGGATGGGCTAGTTTAGAGGGTCCAAGACAGCATCACTCAATATCTGGCATGTGGGCAGGGAGGGCTAGAATGTTGGGGTTGGCTGGAAAGGGCACCTATACCTGGCTTCTCCAGCGTGGTGGCCTCAGGCTAGTCAGGCTTCTTACGTGGTGGCTCAGGACTCAAGAAAAGTCAGTGTTTACCAAAATGAAAGTTCCATGGATTTTTATGAGCCAGCTCTGTAAATTACAGAGCATCTCTTCCTTGGTACTTTATTGGTCAAAGTAGTCAGAAACACACCCAGATTCAAGAGAAGGGGCCTGGACACCATCTTTCAACAGGAAGGATGTAAAATAATTTGTAGCCATGCGCTATTGGAAAATTCTGTTTCTTGAAGAGCTTTTTCTAACTTGGGGAGTAAATTTGCCTCCTTATCTTCAAGTCACTGGTTCAGTTGAGGGCTTATGAAACATTTTTCCCTTCTTTTTTCACATAGCCATCCTTCAGGTACCTAAAGACACCTCTCGCTTAGCAGTCTCTTCTCTGACATAAGCTCATGGCCCTCCATCTTTCTTCACACATAATGATAAAAACAGATGTATCAAGTACCAATTATGGGCAAACACTTTACACATCATCTCTTTTAAACTTGGCTAAAACCCAATCAAGCAGGCACTTTAAATCTTCCCATTTTATAGATGAGTAAACTGAGACACAATGAGGTTCAGTAATTTGTTTAAGGCCCCGAGACTTGAGCCCTCAGTGGTGGAGTAGGACATCCTGGTTCCTCTCCTCTGAGTAAATTCAAATTAGTAAGAGTCCTTCCTAAAATGTCAGCTCTTGCTTTTATTAAACTAATGGAGACGAGTAGAAGTTTGGAGATTAAAGTAATTAAACAAGGAGGCCATCAGACTGAGCGGGCTCTAAGGTCTTGGCAGCCTGTAAACAGAAACCTAAGCCAGAGTCAATTCCTGTAAAGACCTCAAGATTCAGAAATGGAGACCTAAGAACAACCAATCACAAACAGCCAGGTAGGTTCTCTCAAATAAGGCAACTGCTCAGCCTCAGCCAATCGAATAATTGCTCTGCTTCCCGTCCCCTCTACAGAATTCTCTCCCCAACCCCCGGCTGAGGAGCGCTCCTCACCACTTTCAGTTTGGCGCTGCCCGATTAAAATTGATATTTGCTCAGATAAACTCTTGAAAATTTTAATGTGCCTCAGTTTATCTTTTAATGGAGGAAAAAATCATTTTATGCTTGATTTTGAGATGTGTTTTATTGGAGTGTCTGATGTTTGGGGGTCTCGCATCCAATAACACAAATTCATACCATAGATATGGGTCAGGAAGCCCTGGGAACTTACCTAGTCGTCCTATTTCACCCCCTTCTCATTTCCCGTCTTCAGTCTACCAGCCAGAAGAAGTCTTCCCTCTGATGGGTACAACAGACCAACTCAAAAATGCTGCCCACCACCAGTCTCCCCTAAGGCAAGCAAAACAGTCAAGATTAATTTTCCTAGACCTTTTTCATTGGGTTTGTACAAAGTAGACCGAGTTTCTTCATCTGTAAAACGGGATAATAGTACCTACCTTTTTGGGTCACCATATATGGAGGTGATTATTTTGTTTTCAAAATATGAATAGTTAACCATTACTGAGTGCTTCCTATACGGCAAGTACAAGAGCTTTACATATATTTGTTTCAGTTACTCCTCATAGTGTCCAGTAGATGGAAGGCACTTGATAAGTATTTGCTGATGGAAAGAAGGAAGGAAGGAAGGAGGGAGGGAAGGAAGGTGGGAGGGATGGAGAGAGAGAAGGAAGAAAGGAAGAAAGGAAGGAAGGAAGGCAGGACGGAAGGAAGGAAGGAAGGAAGGATGGGAAATTGTAGAGGTGCTGGTAAATTTGGGAGCTTGGTTTTTGTGTCATGGATTCGCAGTGACAAAACTCTTTTGAAGGAAAATGAAGGCAAAGTACTTGTAACCATGATATTAGTTATGCAGCACAAAAATACTAAATTATATATAATAATAAAAATAATAGGAACCAAATCGCTTTCTAGGTCAGTGTTCCTGGAATTTATCAGCACAAAAGAAGTAGGAGGACTATTTTGCTGTTACTGGAATTTAAAAAAAAAAAAAACCCTCTTCAAGATTTACTTCTACTTATATACACAAAATGTTGCAGCAGTTTCCTCAGGAAGCACCACTCGTCTTGTTATATTTCCAAAAGGCAGAGAAACGAGTCTATTTTGAATAATGATTTGCATAAACAGACACACACCATGACTCTTTAAACTATGGTAGTCAGTTTGAGTGAAATGAACCTGACTCTACTTGGAGCTGTCACGTTGTGATTTATTTCCTAATTTCCCTTCCTGTCAGTAGACTGGAACAATCACAGCCCATTGTACACCTGTCCTTCACGCCCCATGGGTCCTCTGTTTCTGAGAAACACAGTGACTATGGTGATGGTTTGAGGAAGGACACAGCCTAGCCAGCCCAGGCTGGCCCACGACAAATTATGAAGTAGATATTCCCAGCCGCCCTACATTATCACTCAAGGCTCTTCTCTGTGTCACCAGTGGTGGAACAACCTGTCCAGACTCTGCCCCTAGAAGGAGCTCTTATCCTAGATTTTGGTGAAAAGGTCTTAAGATGAGGAAGAGCCCAATGACCAGAAGAATGGGGCATCCTTGCTGGGTAGCCTGTTAGATTCCCTTCAAACGTGGAGACCTCTGTGGTGATCCTACTTAAGTCATGCGATGTGGTTCTTACATCCAGGATAGCTAACGTCTTGGAGGGACTGCCTCACTGACTCATTCATTCAATCATTCAAGGAATATTTATTGGGCACCTAAGGAGAGTCAGGAATTGTGCTGAGAGCTAGGATTCAGAGAAGAAAAAATAAACTTCTTCCCTGCCCTCAAGTAGCTTTAGTCTAGAAAATGATGCAGTAGAGAGTACAGATTTGGGTACAAGACACTGGAACCACTATACCCTAGTAATATAATCTCACTGGGCCTCGGTTTCCTTTTCTGTAATATATAAATGATAAGACTGCCTACCTCCAAGGGTTGATGTGGGAATTAACACTTTCAAAGAACGTGGGCAGTGCTGAACACCCAGTGCTTAAAAACATCTTAGAGATTCTTTTTTTTTTTTTTTGAAAGATTCGCCCTGAGCTGACATTTGTTGCCCATCTTCCTCTTTTTTTTTCGTTTTGCTCCCCAAAGCCCCAGTGCATGGTTGTATATCTTGGTCGTATGTCCTTCTAGCTCTTCCATGCCAGCTGCCACCACACCATAGCAACTGACAGACTGTGGTGTGGTTCCACAAGCAGGAAATGAACTCAGGCCACCCAAGCCAGGAGAGCCCTAAACTTTAACCACTAGGCCATCAGGGCTGGCTTGATATTTTTATCCAGTCGAACGACTACTCCACTGTTTGTTCACTTATGCGTGAATGAATAGAATACCCCAGTTCCTGACATAGTAAGTTTCACAGGAAAAATTCAAGACTCCTTTGGCAACTAGAGAGTTTAAGATGAAACTGGGAGTTCAAGAGTGAGTTTGTCTGAAGGTGAGACTAGAAGTTTGCAGCCAACATATCAGACACCTGTGTTGCAACTGCTCTTGAGAATTTCTAGAGTCTTAGACTGTCTCTGTCTTGTCTCTTCTGATCCAGGGGCCGAGATCCTTTATACTGGGCCTGACCTCATGCCTCTGTCAGCTTAGAAACTAAGTTTTCCATCTGGAATACCCCTGGTACCAGCTTCCTGCCAGAAGCTAGATCCTTTTTAGGCTTGATGAATCCTTGCTGTCAAAATGCACAAGTTCAAGCACAGGCATATTTGCTAAACTAGCCTGCTGCTCATGGCATGTCATCTCCTATCTGAGTAATCAGACACAAGCTCACAGACCTCTCAGTGGCACAGCTGTAGGTGATTGCCTACAATGTCATCTTCATGCGGAAATGGGAGAGTTTTAGCTCTGGAAGGTGGAGTCATCTGGCCGATGTGACACAGTGGCAATACATCCATGGGTTTGAACCAGTTCTCCAACACTAGAGGTCATACTCTTCACCCCACCCTGTCCTGCTTCCAAAAAATAGTGAAATGATGAGCACTAGACTTTTGGGTAGGAGTAGTAGATGTTACCTAAATTTATAGTTTGAGTGCCTTTGGGTGTCTCCTTGGCACTCTAAATATTTCTCCCACTGTCCACACAGTGGTAATGCCATGTAGTGCCTGAAATCCTGCCATTCCAGTTCAGTTCCTTTGGTCTGGCATTTGAGATCTCCTCTACCCCTATCTAATTTCTCAGGCTTACTGTTCAGAAATCCCCTTTACGCAGTTGTCTCTATGGACAAATTGACAAGCCTCTGCTTCACTCTACCTTCTTTGGCTTTCCTGCCTCTTTGCCTCAGTTTATGCTCTTGCCCCCATCTCGCAAACCATAATAACTGCCCAAAGGAATAAGTGCCCACAGTAAATGCTTACCAGGTGTCTGCTGAAAGAATATATTCCTTTGTACTCAACATCGCCCTATGAATTTTCTTTTTAAATGCAAACATAATACACACACCAAAATAAGAAGCATGAACATCATATTGTTTACTATGACTGGGATGGGAGGAGTTTTTTTAATCTTTTACATATTGCACTTTGTTTTTGCAAATAGGGTAGAGGATAACAATTTTGTAATAATAATACATTAAAAATAAAACAACTCTTGGGAGGTGTAATACCTTAAAGTGCTGTCGACAAAAAATAGTCCATAACCAATTTATAAATGAAAATTTGGGGTGAGTTTATTCTGAGCCAAATGTGAGGACCATATAGCCCAGGGACTTCCTTCCCTAAGGTAGGAAGGACATCAAAGAAGTGGGGTGTACAGAGTGGTTATATACCTTCAAAGAACATGTTTCACATATGATTGAAATGTCTGTTTTATAATAGTCATGAGATTGCTCTGTTGGCACAGTGATTGACGGACACAGCAGGCAGTAGGTCTGTTTTCTCGAGCTCGGTGGTCACAAGTGAGCACAGCAATCAGTTCCTAGCCTAGGGAGAGATGCTTATCCTTAAGGAAATGCCAATGTGAGGGAAGTGGCACTTTAATCTTGAGGGCATTCATTCTTGCCTTTCAGACATAGGAAATGCTTAAAGCAGACTTACAGTGCATGATCAATGGCCACATCAGGCCCTTTTGGAGAAACAAAGTCAGGCCGAATTAGGTTTACACCAAATGGCTTCCTCATATACTCCAATATATCCTATGGCTTGCCATTTATTTGTCATTGCTAACATCTGAACATCTGAGAATGAATGAGTTTATTCATGTCCTTCCTAGTCCAGAATAGGGGTAAAGCACATTAGGCACTTTTGGAGAGAGGCCCAGTGAAGTGTAAGGCGAGCAGAAGGAGCCTTAGGAGATATACTTCTTATACTTTATAATTAAGAAAGTGGTGGGTAGGGATTACCCACCCTGAGGGGATAATAGGCAGTGTTTTTAGAAAACTTGTTAGCAGCAAATTGACTGGTGTTGGGCAGTGACTTTAAAGAGATGGAATTTAACAATGACAACTAACCTTTACACTGAGCTGTTTTTTTTTTTTTTTAAAGATTGGCACCTGAGCTAACAACTGTTGCCAATCTTTTTTTTTTTCCTGCTTTATGCCCCCCAACCCCCCTTTACATAGTTGTATATCTTAGTTGCAGGTCCTTTTAGTTGTGGGATGTGGGACGCCGCCTCAATGTGGCCTGACGAGCGGGGCCACGTCCGCGCCCAGGATCCCAACCCTGGCCCGCAGCAGCTGAGCGCGCGAACTTAACCACTCGGCCACGGAGCCGGCCCCAACACTGAGCTGTTTTGAAACATTGTCTTTCCTTCACTGAAATCGTCTTGTTAAAGCTTCACAAAGATCCTTTGAGGTCATTATTATTACTCACCTTACAGGGGTGGAAATGGAGGCTAAAGAGGTTTAAGGTGACACTGCTCGTGTATGGAGTGTGGGTCAAATCCAGATTTCCGGACTCTGGAAGATGTTAAAATAAGAGGGAAAAGTAGAGGCAGGGCAAGAGGCACGCCTAGGAGGCAGCTTCCATTAGGAAGCAAGAGCGCTCTGTGGTTCTTTCGTTTAGCCTGGCCAGCTGATTCGGGGAAAGGGAATCGCTCTCCAGAAAGCCGAGGATGCGGACATGGAAGAGGACGACGTCTAGGCTGGGGATTGCTCCTGTCTCCTCTGCGGGAGCTCCTCCACCGCGGAGTCCCGCCTCCTTGCTCCCCCGGAGCACAGGAAGCGCAGCGCCGCCTGGTCCCGCGCGGCCGCCGTAGCGTCCCCGTTGCCATGGCTCCCGAATCCCGGTGCGGACGCGCGGAGGCGTGACTGGGAGCGGGAGCCGAGTCTCCGGGTCCACGTCGAGTTTCCCGTGCCCGCGAACCCGAGAGGCGCCATGGGCCGGAGTAAGCGCCCCCCTCGCACCCCTGCCTTCGATCTTCCCCCCTCCAGGAGTTATCCTGGGTCGCGCGGGGCCCTCGGCGCCAGCCTCCAGGCCGCCGCCACCCCATCCCCGGCTCTTCGTCCTCTGCAGACCTGCTGAGGCAGGTCCTTCTCCGGCTGGCGGGGCAGAGGCCAGGCTCCGCATCCGTTCAACGGGAGTGGGCGTGGAGGGGCGGGTGAGAAAGACCCTGGGCATGATGAAAAGGGGTAGTGACAGTACAGGGGTTGGCGTCCGACAGCCCCGGGCCGGCCCTTGCACCTCCTCGCTTGCTGTGTGGGGTGGGCTCGTAGTCTCTGTCTCAGAGCTGCAGTCTTCAGAGTCACTGGGAGGCAGGGCAGCTGACTCCGGAGCCTGCCTCCTCCACCTGCTGGCTGTGAGACCGTGTGAGTGACTTCACGCCTTTGGCTAAGCCGCCTCGTCTCCAAAACAGAGGCAATAATAGTATTGTTTTGCAAACATAGTGAGTGTTGTGACAGTATTTGTTTAAAATGACACCAAGAGAATGTGCAAAGTGATGAGATTAATAGTTACTTGTATTAGAAGCAACCATTTTTATTAGTTTGAATCATTCCGATACCAACACCGTTTTTGACCTCCCCAAATGACGGTTCTGTACAGTTCAACTTGTAAAAGTGTCATAATTAATATTTTAAATCCAGAGACTGTCCTTAGATGATGGCCTGGAAGAGCTGATAGTCTGTGGTAGAGGGTGGATTTGTGAATGTTGAGCCCCAATCCTAAACCGGTTACTGCTATTTTCTCTCACACTGTTCTGTAAAACAGTAAACAAAAAATTAGACAAACAGTAGTAAAAATTACTGAAAATTTTGCTTCTATCCTATGACCCACCCAATTTGCTCCCAGCTACTACCAAAGAAAAATGAAAACCTTTGTCCACACAAAGACTTGTGTATGAATATTTATAGCAACTACTTTCATAGTAGCTAAAAAAATGGAAACAACCCAAATATTCTTCAACATTTGTTAAAGGATCAACAGACCCACAGGCTCACTGTAAGCTGGAGGTGGGTCTGACTCATTTATTACCTGCCTCCACATGTCCCCACTCTAAAAAGAATGCCTTGAGAATGCTTTGTGTTTCCAAGTGTTAATGTCACTTCAAAGCCTGTGTCCCACAGGCCTCACCATGTTTTGGTATTCCTGTTCTCCCAGTGTATTGTTACTCAAGTAAATGGCCATCAGTTCTTTTGGAAAGGATTGGAGGAACCACGCCATGTACTCTCGTTGTGGTATTGCAGAGGCCTTCCCCCTGGGGAACCCAGCCTCTCTTTTTGTCAATGGGTTATCAGCTAAAATACAGGGCATCCAATATTTTTATTTGCTAAATCTGGAAACCCTAGTTTCAAGTCCAAAACCTGGCTAAGGTGTGGACACTGGGCAAGAAATGGTGAATTTTTGTTGAGGTGATTGTCTCTAGCCTTCTGTTCCTCACTCCTTGTTGTATTTAGATTGTAGAGATTGAGTCATTCTTGTACCTCTGTTGGCTGCCCATCTGTGTTGGCCTTAGGATTGTCATGTTCTGTTAGCCATTTCCAGAGCTTTCCGTGGATAAGACCTCCACTGGCTGTCGCTCCAGCCAGCCTTGTCCCTCATTTTAAAACATCTATCCACCTAACTTCTGAATTTAAGTGCTGCTGCCTGCCTTCATTGTTTCTGGGGTCTGTCATCCCTGTTTCTATCATTTAGTCCCGACTTGTCACAGCATCTCCTGTGGTCAGCCCTGGCCTCCAAAAGAGAGCCACCATGGAACTTTTGAGTGGTGCTGGTGCCCTTTACACCTTGGGGGATCAGAATTGGCCACCCCAAAATGTGTCTCTTTGGCATGAGGATTATTTGGGGCTGGTTACTTTAAAAAACTGCAGACACGAGAGAAACTCTGAAAAGTGGAAGTTACCCTTTGTAAGAGACATTTACACTTGTAAGGGAAATCTCCATCTGTAAAGGTGTCTCCCTCTCTGTACCAGGAAGAGGGGGGGATGACCTTATCTCTAGAAACTCTTATCAATGCAGAAAGCAAGGACTTAAATCTGAATAATAACCTTACTCCTGTTTACTGTGCCTTTCTGGAAATCTCCCGTAACTGACTCCCCCAACTGCCAACATCCTCCTTTGTAGCTGAAGATGGTATTTAAGATGAGAACCTCCACCGTTTTGGTGAGTGACTCAGTTTTTCTGGGTCTCTCCCATGTACACATGTTATGAAGCTTTGTTTAATTTTCTCCTGTTATTCTGTCTCATGTGAATTTAATTTGTAACCCTAGCCAGAAGGACCTAGAGTGGGTGGAGGAAATGTCTTCCTCCCCTACGCCACCAGCACATTCATTACTGCTTTAGCAGATGGTGTGACCTCTGGGCCCTCCCCAGGGACATAATTATTGCCTAGGTTTCCAGCCTTTCATAATTTATCCACTCCACTATACACACTCTGTGAGCCTTTTATTCAATTCTTCCATTGTTTGCACAGAAATTTTAGTATTTCTATCTCATATAGCACAGACTGTCACTTTTTCCATGCTTCTGGGCACCACCCTAGCAGCCTGTTTGCAACACCTCCCAGAGTCCTTGAAATCTTTGACTTCCTAGAGAGTGTTCTTAAATCAAGACTCTCTTTTATCTGACTTTATGTTCCTCCCTCCTTGATTCAGGGCCCATGAGATCCATTCCCACACGGGCACTTCTGCCTCATGCTGGGATCCATCGGTTAGGATCTGGACCTCCTTCAAGATCGAGTCCCTTTCCTCCCTTATCAGGCCCAGCACATCCCTGGCCGGATAACGTTGTGACTTAGACGTAGTTGACCAAGTAAGTGGCTGGGAGGGCACGTGCATGCAGATCCTGAGGGGAGCTCTTGTTCTGCATAGGGGAGTACTAGCCCTTAATAGGGAGGGGGGAGCCATTTCTGCATGCTCTGAGGGGTCAGGCACCTGTGGATTCAAGATGTTGGCATGAATCAACCCAGATTTACCTATCCCTTTGTCAGGGCCCGGTTCTTTCCGCCTGGGGCTCTGACCTTTATGTGGCTGACCTGCCTAGACTGGGATTTTAACTTTCTTTGTAGCTCTGCTTCTCTTTTATTTAACAAATTTACATTTATATATTTTATTTAAAATCATGTTTACATAGAAGAAACTGCACATATTTAAATTGTATAATTTGATGCATTTTGACATGTGTACAACTATGAAGCCATCACCACAATTAGGATAATAAACATATCCATAATCCCCAAAAGTTTCCTTGTGCCCCTTGGTAATCCCTCCCTCCCTTTCTCACCCCATCTCCAAGCAACCACCCATCTCTTTTCTGTCACTATAGTTTGGTTTGCATTTTTTAGAATTTTCTATAAGTGGAATCATACAATATACTTTTCTTGGGTTTGGCTTCATCCAAAATAATTATTTTGACCTCTGTCCATGCTGTTGTGTGTCTCAATAGTTTATTCCTTTTGATTGCTGAGTAGCATTACATTGTATAGATATACATCAATTTGTTAATCAGTTTACCTGTTGACGGACCTTTGGGTTGTTTCCAGTTTGGGGCTAATACACATGAATCTGAAGCATGCAGTTTGTACGTATCTCTTTGTATGGACTTACACTTCTCTTTTTCTCTTGGATAAATACTTGGGACTGGTTCACATGGTAGGTTTATGGTTACCTTTTAAAAAGACTCTCAAACTGTTTTTCAAAGTGGTTGTAGCATTTTGGGTTCTCATTAGAAGCGTATGAGAGTTCCAGTTCCTCCAAAGCTTCACCAACACTTGGTAGTGTCAGTCTTTTTTATTGTAGCCACTCTAGTAGATGTTTAATGTATCTCCTTGTGGTTTTAATTTGCATTTTCCTAATGGTTAAGCACGGTGAGCGTGTTTTTATGTGCTTATTTGTCATCCATGTATCTTCTTTGGTGAAGCATCTGTTCAAATATTTTGCCCGTTTTTTATATTGATTTGTTTGTTTTCTTATCACTAATTAAGAATTCTTTATATATTCTGGACATATCCTTTATTGGATTTATGATTTACAAATATTTTCTATCTATGGCTTGTATTTTCATATTCTTTAACAGTGTTTTTCAAAGAGCAGATGTTTAAAGTTTTGAAGCCAAACTTGGAAATTTGTTCTTTTATAGTTTTTGCTTTTGGCATCATATCTAAGAAATCTTTGCCTAACGAAAGTTCACATAGCTTTTTTTTTCTAGAAGTTTTATAATTTTAGACTTTACATTATTCTATCATCCACTTCACTCAATTTTTGAATGTGATGTGAGATGTGGATTCAAGTTCTTTTCGTTAATGTGGAAATCCAGTAGTACCAGCAACATTTGTTGAAGACCGTCCTGTATCCATTGAACTTCTGTTGCACCTTTCCATAAGTCGGTTGTCTGTATATGTATGGATCTATTTTAGGGTTTTATTTTCTGATTTATTGGTCTATTTGTCTTTCTTTATGCCAATACCACACTGTCTTGATTACTGTAGCTTTATAATAAATCTTGAGATCAGGTAGTATTAATCCTCCAAATTTATTGTTCTCTTTCAAAGTTGTTCTGGCTATTCTAGATCCTCTGCATTTCTATATGAATCTTAGTATCATCTTGGCAATTTGTGCAAAAAAATCTGGTGGGATTTTGACAGGGATTGTCCTAAATCTGTATCTCAATTTGGGAAGAATGGAGATCTTAACAATATTGAGTCTTCTGACCTATGAACAAGATGCATATCTCCATTTGCTTAGGTCTTTTAAAATATATCTCTGCAGTGTTTTTTTTTGTAGTTTTCAGCGGGTAGAGCTTATGCATATTTGTCACATTTATTCCTAAGTGTTTTGTATTTTGATGCCATTGTAAATGGTATTAGGATATAGGCATATATTCGATTTTTTTTCATGTAGATTTTCTATCCTGCTAAACTCTGTTATTCCTTCTAGTTACTTTTTACATAGATTCCATTGGATGTTCTCCATAGACAATGGGGTCATCTGCAAATAGAGATAATTCTGCTTCTTCCTTTACTATCTGGATGCCTTTTTTTTTTTTTTCTTGCCTTTTTGCTAGAATCTTCAGTACAGTGTTCAAGTGGTGAGAACAAATATCCTTGCCTTTTACCTGATCTTAAGAGGAAATCACTCAGTCTCCGTCTACTAAGTATGATGTTAGTTGTTGGCCTTCTCTAGATGCCCTTTATCAAATTGAGTCAGTTCCCTTCTATTCCTAGTTTACTGAAAGTTTTTTTTTAGTCAGGAATGGATGTTGGATTTTGTCAAATGCATTTTCTGCATCTACTGGTATTATTATTTTTTTTGCTTTCTTAATATTGTGTATTCCATGGATTTCTGAATGTTAAACCAGCCTTGCATACGTGGGGTAAACCCCTCTTAGTTATGATGTATTATTCGTTTATGATATTGTTGGATTTGATTTGCTAAAAGTTTATTAGAATTTTCGCATCTGTGTTCATAGGGAACATTGGTCTGTAGTTTTCTTTTCTTGTAATGTATTTGTCTGGTTTTGGACTCAGGGTAAAGCTGGTCTTATAGAATATCTTAGGAAGTATTCTTCTTAAATTTTCTAGAGCAATTTGTGTATACTGGGTATTATATTATCTTAAATGTTTGGTAGGATTTATCAGTGGAAACATCTGTGCTATAGTTTTCTTTGTGGGAAGGTTTTTAACTACATATTCAATTACTTTCTCACAATTAGAGCTGTTCAGGTTATCTGTGTTTTCTTGAGTGAACTTTGGTAGTTTATGTGTTTTAAGGAGTTTTCCCATTTATCTAAGTTCTTGATTTTATTAGCATAAAGTTATGTACATTACTCCCTTATTATCCTTTTAATATCTGTGCTATCTATATCATGTCACTCTCTCATTCCTAATATTGGTCATTTATGTCTTTCCTTTTTACTGGTCAGTCTGGCTGGAAGTTGACCAATTTTATTTTCTTACAGAATTTTTATTGATTTTTCTCTATTGCTTTTCTGTTTTCCATTTCATTGGTGGTGTAATCTTTACACTTACTTTGGGTTTAATTTGTTCTTTTGCTAGTTTCTTAAAAACAAAGCTGATTTTTGAGATCTTTTTTCTTTCTTGCTATAGGCATTTGGTTCTATAAATTGTTATCCAAGTTATGTTTTAGCCACATCCCACACATTTTGATATGCTTTTTTTTTTCATGTTTCATTCTGTTCAAAATACCTTCTAATTTGCCTTTAGATTTCTTGATGTCTGATTTTTTTTGAACATTACTTTGACCTGTTTTGTCTGGATTTTAGTTATTTTAGGCTGGAAGTTAAATCCTGGCCCTATGACTCCATCACGTCTGGAACCTGAAGTCTTTGCTACTCTAAGATTAAGCCCTGGTCCTGGTTCTTTGCCCTCTCTACTCTCTGGTTTCAGGAAAAAAACCTCTTCATATGCTACTGATGTAGTACCCTGGTTTTCACCCTTGGCTTTAATGTCTGATTAGTCACTCTCAGCCTTTCCTATCAATTGTTTTTAGCAGCAGGCTCAATACGACGGTGCTCTAAGTTACCCTTTCTCCCATATTCCTCTGGTGCCTGACGTGTCACAGTTACTAGTGCGTTCCCTTCCATCACTATCCCATTTGCTATAGACTGAATGTTAGCGTGCTCCCGAAATTCCTATGATGAAATCTTAACCCTCAAGGTGATTAGAAAGGTGGGGCCTTTGGGACGTGATAAGGTTATGAAGGCAGAGCCCTTGTGACTGGGATTATCGCCTTTGTGAAAGAGGCCCTAGAAACCCCGAGTGCCCTTTCCACCATGGGAGATTGCCACCAAGGGGGAAGCGGGCTCTGGCCAGACACTGAATCTGCCCATCCCTTGATCTTGGATTTCCAGTCTCCAGAACCGTGAGAAATAAATTGTTGTTTATAATCCCCCTGTAGTATTCCGAATGGACTAAGATCCCATTTCTTTTCAACACCAGCGCAGGTGTTAAACTTCGCACAGCTACCTTGTGCCAGGCACTATCTGTGCTCCACCTACCACGAGTAATGGTGTCCTCATTGCCACTCAGGCGGCAGGATCCAACTGCAAAGTCCCATCCTAGTGAGCATCTGCTTTCATGTACCACTTCTGCTATCAGCTCTTCCTGGCTGGGTTCCCTGGGAAGCAGACTTTCAGATGGAGATTTGCGTGCAGGAGGTTTATTGGGAAGTGTTGTTGGAGTGGGTAGAGAAGAAAGCAAGATTGGCAGAGAGGGAGGTTGGGCTGTGATGCATCTTAACAAAGGCCTTAGCCAACCAACCTGGAAATGTGGAAGGAGCTCTAACCTTGGAATGGACCGTCTGATGTTCCCAAGTTGGGATAAGACAGCTGGGCCTTTAGAGCTCCGCATGCACCAGTCACTGGATATGGGCTTTCCTGGGAAGGGGCATGACCTTGGCTGCAGTGTCTGTTCAGCTGAGGAGACTTCTGAAGAAGGTGGGCAGCTGAGGGCTGCGTGCTGGCAGAACTCCCAGCAGCTAGAAGAACTCATCCTTCAGTTTTGAAGGAGGAACTGGGCAGCGCATCAGAGCACGCACTCTGGCCTGGAGTGCCCTTTCCTCATTTGTTTATCTGGCAAGTATCTACTCACATTTCAAGATTCAGCTCAGGCTTCTTGTCCAGGATGCCTCTTTTGACCTCCCTGCTGTCACTCAATAGCACTGATCACTCCCTCCTTTGTACTTGTACTTTCTGTTTACAACTCTCCTTGCCCGTAGCACTTTTATCCCTGTTTTTAAATAGCATTCTCTACGTAAATTGCCGCAAGGGTATCATTGGATTAGGGTGCTGTATGGCCACCAAAGCTCATTATGATGACCCTGAGTCACTAAAAAAAACAGCAGGGCAAATTAGTAATCCTGTTTTTAAAAGTTTCCATTGAAAACAATAAAGAAAAAAAAGTTTAAATGCTACAAGAGGTATCCTTCACCTGCTTGTAACCCCTTCATTTCTATTAAATCTCAGTTTCATAGATGTATCTGCTAAGTCTTTCAAGACGTTTAAAAATTCTGCAAAATCTGCCCCATAAACATATATTATTGATTCTTTTTTCCTAATCCAGCGAGAGGTACAGGGCTGTTTATGAAACATGATATAAAGCCTGAAGGACTCAGCACTAAATTGTTGGCTTTGGGAATTTCTAGAACTTTGCCCAATGCAAAGACAAGCTTTGTGCGAACAAGCATAGCATGACAACCTCCCATATTGCAGAAACCTTCTCCTCTGCCTTTTACCCGCTACCCCGCAGAGTCATTTTATTGACACTCCCTCAAGTTGTCGAGAACCCCATCACAGTGAGGGATTGAAAAGAAGCCTGGGCTAGCTGTCAGTTTGGGTTAAGCCTTTGGATTCTTCAGCAGCAATGAGATAAATGTGAATGTGTAGTTAAAACTGTCCATATTCTTCACCCTCAACCCCTCAGTCCTCCGGTCGTGTGGATCTGGGGTGAGCTTCTATGGGTGGGACCCTTCTCAGAATTCATCGGAACCCTGTATTTTGCTATTTGAATTTTTCCAAAATAAGGACATGAAAGAGGTATGTATCATATCGTGCCTGGGCATCTTCTCCTGTACTATATGATAGGCATTGTAATGCCGTCTCTCTTGAAACAGTCTTATGATGACATGTTAATGCTTCCAAAGCATTTTCCAATCCTGGAGTGATTTCTGGGAAATGCAGGGCTGTATTATTTGGAGTGGGACTTCCTAAAGGGGAACAGTGCTCCTTGGAGTTACAGAATGTCTGGTCTAAATTATATAGTACATAAAACTGCCACATGCTTTCCTATTGGAAAGCGTGAAGCACTCTAATCTCCATTCCCCCTGTAGGAATTCTTACACCTTTCTTCGCAGGGACCCTGGGTTTTGCACTGATGCTTGCCATTACAGGTGACGTGGGATTGTGCAGCAACAATTTCCTGAGTGCTGTAAACAGTGTGCTGCGCAGCAGTCTGCTTAATATACAAGAGTTCAGAAAAGGGCTGCTGGGAAATTCCAGACCTTCACAGCTCTCCCTTGCTCTGTGATTCTCCGTTTTCTTTTAATCTATGCTAACCGTGTGTCATCGTTGCCGTTGGGCAACCTTCCTTGTTGTGCTGAATGAACTCTTAGTCTCTCCTCTCCCTTGTGTGTGTGCGTGCATGTGTGTAAATTATTTATACTAAGGGAGGTCCCCTTATTCCCCACCCCTGTCAACTCATAGTGATTTTTGTCATCTTGCTTCTTATAGTGGTATCCAGAGACCGCGCAGTGTAGCACACAGTCGGGAACTCGGCGAGCCAGGGCTAGCACGGCTGCCTTCTTAGCCATCCTCCAGCCCCCTCGACCTGCCACTCCCCAGGACCCATTCACAGCCCTTGCTGCCTGTTAGTTGAGCCAAAGCTTTGAGCAGCAGGGGCATTGCCCGTATATGGTGTTTTCATCTCTCAACCTCTACGTCTCTCTTGTCCTTCTTCCAAAGAACTGTCATTGCAAGCAGCCCCATCTCCTACCACCAGAACTAGCAAAGGGTACAGCTAATTGCACACAGATGATCAAGTTCACACATGTCTTCATGTAGGAAAAGGGCAAACTCCACTTGTAAGGATGTGGCGTAGAAGCGAGGAAGCTGAAGGTGCCGTGAAGAACTGTCCCAGCTGGAGGGGCTTGCACACTTAGGAAGCCTGAGAAAGCTCCAGAGGCTCTTATTTGCTCATGGTGGGGGCAGTCTAGCATAGCGGTTAAGAGGATGTGGTCGGGCACCAGACTCCTAAACTTAAACCTGGCTCCACCACTTACCACCAAGACCTCGGGCAAGTTATTTAAACTCTCTGTGCCTCAATTCCTCAGCTGAGAACTGTAGATAATAATTGCACCTACTCATATGTTAATACATGCAGAGCATTTAGGACAGTGCCTGGCGCCTTGAAAATGGCAATAAATGAGTCTTTCTTAGCTCTTCGGGTGGACATGAAATATTTCTACATTCCACTTAAAATGTGAGGGTTCAGATGGATTAATAATTTTTTTAATAGCGCTGGGAAATGCAGGGCTTCTCCATTGTCATTATGTCGCTGATTTTAGTGCACCCCATGAAGAGGACTCGTGTCCTGTTCTTGGCTCCAGCCATGGGCCAGGGTATTGTCTCTGGTGCCCAGGTGCTGTCCTCATCGCCTGGTTCTGACCAGCTGGGGCAGGCCAGCCCGGTGCTACACAGGACTGTTGTCAGAGGGGCGGGGACCCTGATTACCCCTCCTCCTCTGAGCAGCTTTTATTCCTCCTGGAAACAGACCAAGTGGTGATTGCTTTATAAGATTGCAATGCAGAATCTAGACTCTTCCTCTCCTTTCTTTTCAACTTCAGTTAAATGAATAAATATCAGTGGAATGAATGAATGAGCCTTTCCTTTTTGAATGGTGGGAGGTGCTTTCGTATTTCTGCCCTCCGTCAGCCCAACTGTGCCTCTCTGTAGCAAGTTGCTTTGTCCTGGATTTCTTAGCTGGTCTCATCCAGTTCAACGTGATACCACCACAAGATTCCATATCAACATTCTCATTGTCATCACCCATCAACTCTGTGTGTATCCATAAAGCAAAGTATGTGTCGATCCAGCACAAAAAAGACGAAGCTGTTTATCATCATGTCTTCCCTCTGACTCAGCGTGACATCACAAAAAGGCCAGCAGGAGGCAGCACTTCTCTGATCGCTTTCCTTCTGGAAATCGCTGGAGCCAGAGAATTGACATTTAACTGCAAAGAAAGCCCACTACATTAGTTATGCGATAACCTGACTATGAACATGGGGACGGAGATGTTAATATGTAACGAATTTTCTTTCAGTCACAGAAGATCTTATTAGACGGAATGCTGAACACAATGACTGTGTGATTTTCTCCCTGGAGGAACTCTCCTTGCATCAGCAAGAAATAGAGAGACTAGAACATATCGACAAATGGTGCCGGGATTTAAAAATCCTGTACCTTCAAAATAATCTCATAGGAAAAATTGGTAAGTTTTCAGGACATTGTTCTCATGGTTTCTTTAACATTTTGAGTGGGAGAAGTTTGGAAAAGGCAGTGTCATTCTTAGAGGAAGACAATAGCTGAAACAGAATTACCCGGATAGACGCAGCCGTCCCTCAGGAGTTGTGTATGGAACATTCCCTGAAGCTTTCCACTTGTGGTCAGTCTCCTTGCCCCTGGGGATCGCCATCAAGGAGAGGGGAGGAGCAGTTAAAGGCCAGCTGGAGCGCACTGGTTGACCTGCTCATTTATAACTTGATTTTTAAAAAGTTTAAAGGGAGGAGGATGTAATCCAGGCATTTGTCTTGGGTTTACATCACTGTGAAACTGAAAGGCTTGTGTAGGAGTGGAGTAAGTCCTTGTCAGATCACCACAGCCTAGATAGCCAGCACAGCCCTGTGCGTTGAGAATGTATATGTGCAAGGCATTGTGCTCCATACTGGGTACTGAGGGGGTTCCACAGTGACGCCAGTTTCCCGCTCCAGTCTGGAATGAAGCGAGAGGTGAATGCAGGAGTCAGGGGGATGAAGATCAGTAAATCAGCGTAATAGCTGATGAAACTCTTCAGAGGGTGCGGCTTAAACTTGCACCCAGGTAGGCTTCCTGCTGCTGCCCCCAGAGTGAAACCTGTGCACCGGGTCACCTGAGGAACCGGACCACCGCAGGCTTCTGGGCCGGCGCCTGATTTGTGGCGGGAGGAGGTCCAGACTATGCACTCTGTGCCCGCAGGCAGATCCCAGAAGCCAGGAGAGAGGGTGGGACTGGGCATGCCCAGTTCCTTCTCCCAGTTCACCCATCAGATAAGTTGGTAGCTGTCCCCCCATCCCCAGAAGAATGAGTTCTGGGGCAGAGAGAAGGTAGGTCTGGGGAGTCACTGTAATGGGGGTCCTGCCACTTGGAAACAGAAGGAGTGTCCCCCAACCCTGGGAAAAGCAACAGTGTTTTTAGTGGTAAGAGCAGGCGCAGGCCCTGAGGTCAGGTAGACCCAGTTTGGAACCCTGCCTCCGCCACTTAGAAGCTGAGTGAAATTAGGCCAGTCAGTTAACCTGTCCAGTCTTCGTCTTGCCATCTGTAAAAGAGGGATAATAACGCCAACGCGCAGAGTGGTATGAGGACTACAGGAGATGATGTGCTGAGCATTTGCTCACTTGCTCACTCATTAAATGAGAGCTTCTGCTGCTCTTATTAATACTGTCACTTACCCTGTGGTGCCCCGGGCCAGCCAGGTGAAGCTGGGAGCAGGAGGGGGAACCGCACAGAGCCGGAGGAAAAGGGATGGAGTCAGGGTTGAGGAGGCAGCATGAGTGCCAGCCCCCGTGGGTTCTGGCGCCGGAGCCCAGAGGTCAGCTTTGAAGGTTCTATTTTAACTTTCCATCGTGATGTGCAGTGGTTCTCAACAGGGGCATTTGGCAATGTCCGGAGACGTTTTTGGTTGTCACAAGTGTGTGTGTATTTGGGGAGGGGCTGCTAGAGGCATGTAGTGTGCAGACACCAGGGACTGTGCTAATCCCGCTGCGATGCACAGGACGGCCCCTCCACAGGAAAGAATTACCCAGCCCGAAATGTTAGTATTGCTGCGGTTGAGAAACCCTGGCGATGTGGTTGCCTCTAGTTTGGTGGATAATTGAAAATTGGCTCTAGGGTTGCAAAAAGCCTAGAATTTGCATCACTTTTTTGAAGATTTATTAAAATTCTTTATATTTCTGCAGAGAATTATTTTCGGCGTCTTTTACTTTACCAGAAATTAGAAACTCTGGCACATTGTTCAATTAAAAAGGCTATTAGAGAAAACCACCAGCTTTCATGCTTGGGGGCATTAAAGAGCCTTCCTAATTGTAGAGATCTAAAAGAGTTCCCGAAATTTTCGTCTCCACAGCTGGGTCCATCACAATTACTCATTAGTAGCATAGTATTTCAGTCCTTTTCAGAGCTGTGAGAAAGCTTAAATTTTTGCTTCCAAAGTATTCTTAAATTAAACACTCTTTTAAATCCTATTAATGGGAATTTTCAATGCTGCTCCACCCATAGGCATTTAGGCACTTATTTAGCAAGTGAAACTAGTTCTCTAGGATCCAGACTTGCTCTGGTGCCACTGAGGTAGAAGTTTGCAAAGCGGTTGCCTTTGCAGAAGCTCTGTTCCTCCTTGGGAGATACACATGGGCCGGGAGAGGGCTCTGCGTAGTGTTGATCCAGGTGTGGGCTGAGGACCTTCCGGGGTCCTGCTAACGTGGGGCCCAAGCCACCCCCCAGACCTACAGACTCAGATCCTGTGGGGATGGGTTCCCAGAGTCTGCCTTTGTAACACTTCCCAATGGTCCCAGGCCTGGGTAGAGCTCCTTGAACTGGGGAGGGGTTTGGTGCCCTACAAGTGTGTGGGACTGGCATTTGGTGACAGCGGCTTCCAGGGTGGTTTGGCTAGAACGCTGACTCGCTTCCTGCTGCCCAACAGGCTCTGTGCATTTCCACTTTTATAGAGCCTTTTATTTTTCCTGATGAATTTCACCCATTGTTCTTGAGTAATTTAAGAAATCCTTCCCAAACTAATCTTACTATTTTTTTCCTACTAGATAGTTCTTTCCACATTTAGAGGGTTATACGTATCACAGACGTGGGGAAGGAAGAGGTATTTATAGTAAGCTGGCAATGTTAACAATAATAACTGTGGGTATTTTTGCTCAGGATGTGGACTGGACCCTCTGTGTGTCATCACCCTTGGCGCGTGGAGCGCTACAGCTCTTTGACCATCGAATGCTCAGAGGTTGCCTAGACAACCTTTTGTAAACATCAGCATTAGAATAATCGAATTGCTGAGAGAAACTTTAGTAATTTATTGCAAAATCCGCATTTTAAAAAATGAGTAAACTGAGGTGAACTGTCCCTCTCAGGTCTATGGGAACGAATCTACGATATTTTGTAAGTTTTAGATGAAATATTAGTGGTGATAAGGGTGATGATTATAAATCATCATATTTTGTCTTCATAATATCCCTGAAAAGTGGGCAAAGGAGGTGTTATGTTATTGAAGCGAGGCTGCCCCAAATGCGCTTTCCTGAGCAGGGTTTTCCGCATCCGTGTCCTCTTAGAAAGGGCTGTTCTCTGAAGGTGTGATGTAGGGATTTAGTGCCAAGCTCTGGAGTCAAATGTCCTGACTTTACCGTTTAACCTCGCACGAGTGGATTCATTCTCCGAACCTCAGTATTCTCATTTGTAAAAGGGAGACAACAGTAGTTTTTACCTCATAGAGTGATTATGGGGATTAAATGAAATAGTATATGCAAAATGCTTAGAAAATTCCATGGTGTATAAAAGCACTCAGCAGTGTTAGCTATGGGATTATTAGCTGCTTTTAAAAGGCCCCATCCTACAGCAATTCCTTCACTTATTTATGCTTAATGTTTTCCCTACCGTGGGTTTTCATATTCATTAAAAACGATAATCTTGTCTCGGGATGATTTGGGCTTCGAGTAAAGGAAAGCATAACTCCATGTGGCTTACCAAGTAAGGAAATCTAGTAGCTTACCCAGCTCTGAGTCTAGAGATAAGCCAGTCTCCAGGGCTGGCTGGTTCCTTCTCTGTGCTCCAACAGCCACAGTGGGCTTCATCCTAGCTGGTTCCCTCATGGTTGCAAAATGATTGTGAGCATCAATTAGGATAATCCTTCCTTCCTTTTTAACACGCGGCAGGGAAAGAGAAGAAGTCCCCAGGCACGGAGTATAGATCTTTCCCTCTCCTCTGACTGGGAGCACTTGGTGCCCACGCCTTCTCCTGCATCACACGGTTGCCAGGAGGTGGCCGTGGGCTGGTTGACTTAAGCCTGGGTTCCTGAGCTGTCACTAGCAAGGGACATGGGCTTGCGATGCACTGGCCCAGGTTGGTTAGGCCTAACCGCCTGGAGTTGGGGCTGGGAAAGACAAAGCAGAAATGGGTCCATTAGGAAGGACGGAGGGAGAAATGGATGCTGCATGGGCAGCTGACAATGATGTACACGAGTAGATTTGAAAAAGCAACATGGTTTTGATAACCATAGGAATCCTTAGATTCTCTTTATCATTTTCATAATAGGTTATGTAAAAATGTCTTTTATCTTGAAGGTTCATTAATTACATTATTTGTATATTTCAGAAAATGTTAGTAAACTCAAGAAACTTGAATATTTGAATTTAGCTTTAAACAACATTGAAAAAGTTGAAAATTTGGAAGGTAAGGATTTTCTTCTTATATTTTATTATGAGTTAAAATTGAGATTTAAAATGAGATTTAAACAGTTTTGCTTAAACAATGGATATACTTTTCAAATTAACATTTAGCTTAAGTCTTTTGTTTATTATTATTGTTAGTATTTTTTGTGTGGTGAGGAAGATCAGCCCTGAGCTAACATCTGTTGCCAGTCTTCCTTTTTGCTTGAGGAAGATTGTCGCTGAGCTGACATCTGTGCCCATCTTCCTCTATTTCATGTGGGACACCGCCACCACGTGGCTTGATAAGCAGCACTAGGTCTGCGCCCAGGATCTGAACCTGTGAACCCGGGGCCACTGAAGTGGAGCGCACGACCTTAACCACTATGCCATTGGGCTGGCTCCCTGATTTTTAATTCATATTGTAAAACTTCAAACAATAACATGGTGCATAAATTCAAAACTGGAGGTCCACTTCACCCCTTCCTAACCCAGCCTGCTTCGCAGACGTAGCAGTGTTAACAATTTGGTGTGTAGAAGGTACTTTTGTTTCATTTTGCTTTGTATCAATGGGATGGTACTATGAGTATTATTTTGAAAATTAATTTCTTCCCTGGAATTACGTTGTTCTTTGGTCTCCAGGAAAGGTGGGGGCTATGTAACAGATCGATTCTAACCATTTTTCTGCAGGTGGGCGTTTGGGTGGTTTCCAGCATTTTGCTATAATTTGCACGGCTGCAATGAGCATCCTTCTACATTTCACTCTGTGTACACGTGTAGATTTTTTCTAGGGTAGATACTTAGAAATGGAATTCCTGGGTTTAAATATGTGTATTTTGAAAAATATTGCCAATTGTTCTCCAAAAAAGTAATGTTAATTTACGCTTGTACTGATAGTCCGTGCTGCCACTCATTTTCACACAACTTTGCTAATGCTTTTTATAAGCAATCTTTTTTTTAGCATAGGAAGACACTGTTTTGTAATTTTAGAAATTCACACCTCACATTATTATTGAGATTCCATATAACTTTACAAATGTCTGTTGAATATTTGTATTTTTTCTTACGTGAGTTACTACTTCATATCTTTTGGTCACTTTTCTGTTGATTTATCTTTTCTCTATGTGCTCTTATACATTCCCTATATTAATCCTTTGTTATATATTTTATAAATATTTTCTCTTGTCTACTACTTTTCTTTTAATTCAGTTATGCTGGTATCATTCAAAAGTCTTACTTTTTTTTTTAAACCTAGATTCTTTTTTTTCTTTTTGAGGAAGATTAGCCCTGAGCTAACATCTGCCACCAATCCTCCTCCTTTTTGCTGAGGAAGACTGGCCCGGAGCTAACATCCGTGCCCATCTTCCTCTACTTTATATGTGGGACGCCTACCACAGCATGGCTTGCCAAGCGTTGCCATGTCCGCACCTGGGATCTGAACCGGCGAACCCCGGGCCACTGAAGCAGAACGTGTGCACTTAACCGCTGTGCCACCACACCAGCCCCCTTACATTTTAATATACGTAAATTTGTTAATCTTTTTCTTTATAGTTTCTGAATACAAATATATTCTATACTAAGTTCTAATTTTGATGATTTAATATTTTACATTCAATCTCTCTAATGCATCTCAAATTTATCATGTAAAAAAGGAATCAAAATGTACTTTTTTTCTCAAGATGTCTCTTAATTGAAATATTTGAATCATTTAGTTTTTTTATAACTGAGATGAAACTTATAAACCATAAAATTCACCAGTTTAATGTATAAAATTCAGTGGTTTTTAGTATATTCACAAGGTCGTGCATCCATCATCACTATCCTGTTCCAGAACATTTTCCTCACCTCAAAAGAAACCCCGTATTCATTAGCCTTCACTCCCCATTCACCCCTTGCCCTAATCCCTAACAGTCACTACTGTACTTTCTGCCTCCATAGATTTTCCCATTCTGAACATTTCACATAAATGGAATCACACAATTTTGTGGTCTTTTGTGTCTGACTTCTTAACGTAACGTTTTCAGGATGCATCCACATTGTAATGTGTATCAGTACTTCATTCCTTTTTATGGCTAAATAATATTCCATTGTGTGGGTAAACCACATTTTCTTTTTTACCCATTCATTAGTTGATGGACATTTGGGTTGTTTCCACTTTTGGTTATTATGAATAAAACTGCTATGAACATTACTATACAAATTTTTGTGTGAACGTATGTTTTTAATTAATTTAGTGTATATCTAGGAATAGAATTGCTGGGTCATTTGGTAACTCTGTGTTTAACTTCTTGAAGAACTGCTGAACTGTTTTCCAAAGTAGTTGTACCTTTTTACATTCCTACCAGCAATTTATGATGGCTCGAATTTCTCCATGTCCTCGCCAACACCTGATATTTTCTGTTTTTATTTATTTATTTTTGATAGTAGCCATCCTAGTGGGTGTAAGTGGTATCTCATTGTGGTTCTTATTTGCATTTACTTAATGACTAATGAGATTGGGCATTTTTTATGTCTTTATTGACCATTTTTATATCTTCTTTGGAGGAAAGGTTGTTCAAAAACCTTACCCATTTTTAAATTAGGTTATTTGTCTTTTTACTGTTGAGTCGTAAGAGTTATTTATATTTTCTGGAGACTAGACCCTGGTCCGATATATGATTTGTGGATATATTCTCCTGTTTTGTGAGTTTTCTTGTCAACTTTCTTGATGGTGTCCTTTGGAGCACAATTGTTTCTTTTTTAAAATCACTTTATTGAGGTATAATTGATATACAGAAAACTGTACATATTTAATGTATGCAGTTTGTTGAATCTGGACATGTGCATATATCCATGAAGCCATCACCACAGTCAAGATAATACACATATCCATCACCTTCGAAAGTTTCCTTATGTGTCTTTGCCCCCCCACCTTTTGTGGTAAGAACACTTGACATGAGATCTACCCTCTTAGAAGATTTGGAAGTGCACAATACAGTACTGTTAGCTAGGTACTATGTTATACAGTATACAATTAGACGGTAGAGCATCGTGTATAACTAAACTTTATGCCAGTTGAACAACTCTCCGTTTTGTCCGCTAGAAGCATAATTGTTCTTAAATTTGCCTTTAGTTTTCCTTTCTTGAGATATCTATGTCTGGTTTTACTGTCTGGGTAATATGGGCATCAGAAAATGAATTGGGAAGTGTTTCTTCCTATTCTGTTTTTTGGAAGAGTTTGTGAAGGATTGTTGTTAATTCTTCTTTATTTGGTGGAATACACCAGGAAGTCATATGATCCTGGACTTTTCTTTAAGGAAAACTTTTTGGTTACTAATTTAATCTCTTGGTATAGGCCTATTTGGATTTTCTGTTTCTTCTTGAGTCAGTTTCGGTAGCTTGTGTCTTTCCAGGAATTTGTCTGTTTCACCTCGGTTATCTCATTTGTTAGCATACAATTGTTCTTACTACTCCCTTAATCACTTTTATCTCTGTAAGGTCAGTAGTAAGGTCCCTGTTTCATTCTTGATTTTAGTAATTTGAGTCTTTTTTTTTCTTGGTTAGTCTAGCTATAGGTTTGCCGATTTTGTGGATCTTTTCAAAGAACCAACTTTTGATTTTGTTAATTTTCTCTGTTGTGTTATGTTTCTACTCTAATCTTTATTATTTCCTTCCTTCTGTTTGCTTTGTGTTGCGTTTACTCTTTTTTAGCTTCTTAAGGTAGAAAGTTAGGTTATTGATTTGGGATCTTTCTTCTGTGTTTATTGTAGGCATTTACAGCTGTAAATTTCCCTCTGAGCACCACTTTACTTCATCCATTCATTTTTGGTATTTTGTATTTTTGTTTTAGTTCATCTCAAAGTATTTTCTAGATTCCCTTGTGATTTCTTCTTTGATCCATTGGTTGTATGGGGTAGTCATTTAATTTCCACATTTGTGAATTTCCCAACTTTTTTTCTGTTCTTGATCTCTAGTTTCATTCCACTGTAGTCAGAGAACATACTTTCTACGATTTCAGTCATTTTAAATTTACTGAAACTTGTTTTATGGGCTAACATTTGGTCTGTCTTAGAGGATATTCCATGTGTGCTTGAAAAGAATGAGTATTCTGCTGTTTTGGGCGGAATGTTCTAAAGACGTTTTTAGGTCTAGCTGGTATTTTTTAGTGTTGTTCCAATCTTCTGTTTCCTTGCTGGTATTTTCCCTAGTTGTTCTATCCCTTATTGAAATCGGAGTATTCGAGTCTCCAGGTAGTATTATTGAATCATCTATTTCTCTCCAATTCCATCATTTTTTGCTTTATGTATTTTGAGACTCTGTACTTATGTGCATATATGCTTACAACTGTTTTATCTTCTTGATGGATTAATTTTTTATCATTATAAAACACTCTTTGTTGTCTCTAGTAACAATCTTTGTCTTAAAGTCTGTTTTCTCTGGTATTAGTCTAGCCATTCCAGCTCTTTTTTCTCTTTTTGGTTACTATTTGCATGGTATAACTTTTCTTATCCTTTAACTCTCCAACTGTTTATGTCTTGAGTCTAAAGTGTGTGTGTGTCTCTGTATTTTTTTTTTTTTTTTTTTGGTGAGGAAGATCAGCCCTTAGCTAACATCTGTTGCCAGTCTTCCTCTATTTTGTACGTGAGAGGCCGCCACAGCCTGGCTTGATGAGCAGTATGTAGGTCTGCTCCTGGGATCTGAACCCATGAACCCCAGGCCACCGAAGTGGAGCATGCGGACTTAACCACTACACACTGGGCCGGCCCCTAACGTGTGTGTCTTTTAAACAGCACATAGATGGATCTTTTTTTTTTAAATCCATTCTGACAATCTCTCCCTTTTAATTGGAGAGCTTAATCCATTTACATTTAATGTAATTACTGATAAGGTAGAATTTATGTCTTCTGTTTTGCTATTTGTTTTCTACATATCTTCTGTCTATTTTCTTCCTCTGTTTCTATGTTACTACCTTCATTTTTGTTAGACAGATATTTTCTTGTGTGCCATTTTAATTTCCTTGTTTTTCCTTTTGCTATATGTTTTTGAGTTATTTTGTTAGTGGTTACCTTGGGAATTACAATTAATACCTTAGTTTATAACAATCTAGTTCAAATTAATATCACCTTAACTTCAATAATATGCAAAAACTTTGCTTTTATATAGTTTTGTTTTCCTGCCCTCCTTTATGCTGCTATTGTCGCAGATTACATCTTTCTAGTGTGCCCACCAACATAGATTTATAATTATTTCTTTTTGCAGTCTTTTCAATCAGTTATGACAAAAGATAGCTATGAGCAAAAAAATAAATTTACATTGCCTTTTATATTTACTCGTGTGATTACCTTTACTGATGCTCCTTATTTTTTTATATGAATTTGTGTTATGCTCTAGTGTCCTTTTATTTCAGCCTGGAGACTCCCGTTAATATTTCTTGTAGGCCAGATTTACTAGCAACAAACTCTCTCAGTTATTGTTTATCTAGAAATACCTTAATTTCTCTACCATTTTTGGAGGATAGTTTTCCCAGATATAGAATTCTTGGTTGACATTTTTTTCACCCTCTTTTTCTTTCTTTCCTTCCTCCCCCCCTCCCTCCCTCTCTCTTCCCTTATTTATTCTATTTCTCTAACTATCTTTTACAATAATTTTCCTCTTCTCTATTTTCTCTGATCTCCCCTGGGACATCTTTTAAGTGGATTTTGGTTGTGCTAGATTCATCTTCCATGCCTCTTAACCTGCATCCCTTGTTTGAACCTCTTTGTCTTGTTATTCTGCACTCTGGGAGGTGTCCTGTTTTAGTTTGCAGGCTTCTATTTTGTGCTTTTATTTTTCTCTAAATGTCTGGTGACTTGATGTCTGATTATAATCACAAAGGATTTGGCTGGCTGGGTGGCTGGTGTGGCTTGTTCTGCAGCCAGGCAGCTGTGTTTCCACATCCATTCCCCTGCCCTGCTGGCGGGGCTCCTGTGAGCTCCGTGTGCATGGCAGGGCATCCTGACTGGCAGGCTTTACTTTAGAGCCCAGGGGCGTGCAGCAGAGGCTGGCAAGCTGCTCTCTCCACCTCATGCCCATCTGCTAATGGCTAAAATCAGGAGGACTTTACTTGAGTTACAGTGGATTTTAGCCTATTTGCCTCCTAATGCAGAAACTGACATTTCAGTGACTATCAAGGTTATATATAAACAAAGACATAAATATTCATCATTAAGTTTTTAATTTTTATCCTCCAAACCTAGAATATCATCTCTATCAAAGTCCCCAAACCCATCCTCAGTGCTGGAATTGAGATGCTTCTTTCCATCATTGCCATTCTTCTGCGTTGGAAATGGATTCTTTGATCTCTCCCAGCTACCACTCTACAGCCCTGCGTGCTCATGTGAGCAAATGGAATAACCAAATTTACTCTGTGTCTACGTTTGTGGTTGTAAAATGTCAATCTAAAATGTCTAAGGAATAACTAAAACTCTCGGTTGGCTTGTCCAGGGCTTGTTATTTGTTTTTTTTAAGAAAATATGTGAAAGGATGTGGAAATGTCTGTCTTTCCTGTACGTTAGGTCATCTGCCACTGGAGGGCAGCATTGCCACTATTGTCTTTTTGAGCTTTGCCAACTGGAGTGCACAGTCCACGTCAGCCTTTACCTGGACACTCCCTTTTGGTGCTCCGTCTTGCAGCTCTAATGTGGATGCACCGGGCGCAGGCTAGTTTGAGGATGCGTTTGAGGGAATGGGCAGTAGGAAGGAGGACACATGTTATCTGCTGGCAGATATGAACTTTTCTGTTTCATTTTAAATATTTGAGGTGAAAGAGGAGGCCAATGGATACACATACTCAGCCCACCTACTTGAGTAAATCTCAGTATAATTTTAAACGTAAGTTGTATTTTTGTTTTTTCGTTTATTTACTTGTTTTGCTAGATGGCAAAAAATAGCTAGTATCCTTTTTTCTTTTTTCCTTGTTGTGGATTCATCCAGATAGAATAAAGTGCCTTCTTTTTCCACCCCTCCTCCTTACCCTCCCTAACCTGGAAGGAGAGGTGGGATTTCTGATGGTGTGAGCTCTCCCCTTGGGGAAATCAGCGTCAGTGACCTTCAGACCCTGTGGGACACTGATCTGGACCTCAGAGCGGGAGACAGGCACTGGGACTCAGTCGAAGGAAGGCGTGTCTGCCTCCCTCCACAGGGGAGGCCTTCTCAAGCCCGGCTAGTCCAGCAAGAGTGGTTCTTTAGGATGGCAAACGTGGTTGAAGCTCTTAGCTGTAGGCCAAGTAGGAGAGAAATTAAGATTCATCACTTCAGAAAATATAATGAACTTTTGGAGAGTCCTTCATCTACAAAATTACAGAAAAATTAAAAATATATGAATTTTTTAACCTGTTGGAGTCTTCCAAATGTCAGCCTTCTCTTATATGAAAGAAAAACATAATTAAAATGTCTTCCAGAGTCTCTCATAGTAAACTTAAGAAATACCAGCTAAGCTCCATCTTAAGTAAGACCATCCCAAATATATCTTTCACATTTCATAATGTCCATCTAACATTTTTTGCCAATGTAAAACAAACATACAGACATAGAGCCATAGACTTAGTTATATTTATATATGTAGTTTCATATGCATTTGTCATACAGTGACTGAGTCCACATTTTTATAATTTAATGATTGAATTATCAAGCATGTTGGTGTGTTTTAAATAGCTCCTTGCGGCTTAGTGCTTCAAGTGTTTTTAATTATGTTTGCTATTGTGAGTAGAACTGTTCTGAACAGCTTTGTGCAAATTGCCTGTGGTTCCACTGGAGATATTTGATTGGGACCTTTTCCTCCCAAATGAAATTCTGGACCAAGGGGAAAAAAAACCGCTTAAAAGACTATTTTATATGTTGACAGATGGAATGCTGAAAAGTATAATTATCTCATAGCCTTGCCAATATAGTTAACAATTTTGTCTATACTTTGACTAATTTAATAGCAATAGTGATTATGTTGTCCTTTTTTGCTTATATGATTATTTTTGAAGATGTGAAGTTACTGAATTTCCTTCACCTGTGTAGTAGAATCTGGAATATGTAAAAGTGTTTATTTGTCCTTGTACATTTTGGATATTCATCTTTTTAATAATTAGTATTTTTACCAAAGTAATAAAAGACATAGTTTAGAAAGCCAGAGTGCTGTCTGTACTTGAAACAGCTGTCTGTCAGTGCCCTCAGACCGTAAGTCCTGCTCCCAGAGGTGACTGTAGTAGACTCTGCTTCTTTTTCCTGCTACGTATTACCAGATAATGTACTCATACCATGCTTTATCGCTGTTTCTTAATATTCTTGATATTGACATTTTAGGCATTGTCTATTGACTTCCTGATGTGGAAGATGCAGATTTTTTTATTTTTCTTTTTTCTTTTGGTGAGGAAGATTGGCTCTGAGCTAACATCTGTTGCCAGTCTTCCTCTTTTTGCTTGAGGAAGATTGCCGCTGAGCTAACGTCTGTGCCCATCTTCCTCTATTTTGTATGTGGGATGCTGCCACAGCATGGCTGGATGAGCAGTGTGTAGGTCTACACCTGGGATCTGAACCTGCAAACCCTGGGCTGCCAAAGTGGAGTGTGTGAACTTCACCACTATACCACCAGGCCCACCCCAAAGATGCAGATTTTGTTCTCTCATGCTGCCCCCTGGGTTCTCTCTTCCCTTCTACCCACCCTGCTTATATTTGTATACCCCATAATGAGATGTCATCATGAGGTATAGGATATGGACCCATTTGTGGTGACTGGTGTTTTGAATTAACACTTTGTTGGGAGGAGAGATGACACTCACTCCATTGCTGACTCACATCTAACCTCTGGTTTTTCTTTTTTTAAAGATTGACAACAAGCCAATCTTCTTTTTCTTCTCCTTCTTCTCCTCAAATCCCCCCAGTACACAGTTGTATATTTTAGTTTTGGGTCCTTCTAGTTGTGCTATGTGGGATGCCCCCTCAGCATGGCCTGATGAGTGGTGCCATGTCCATGCCTGGGATCCGAACCGGCAAAACCCTGGGCCGCTGAAGCAGAGCGTGCAAACTTAACCACTCAGCCACCTGGCGGCCGCTAACCCCTGCCTTTCTAACTTCCCTCCTCCCACCTTCCTCCAGGCTGGTCTGGCTCTCTCCAGCTGTGCAGTGCTATGAATTACAGGCACGCCCTGCACTGGGCCCACCTGTCAGGTGGGTGTGACTGCATCTGCTTGTACTTAGAGCACCGCAGTCGTATTCCACAAAGCTTTAACTTGAGAATTTTAAGGTGATGATGATGGTGATGATATATTGGTAATCAATAGCTAATATTGGCAGAGACCTTCTAGTGTACCAGTTCAGAGAGGCCTTTCAGCGGGGCAGCACTGGTTTCGATTCCCAATTCCCCGTGAAGCAGCTGTGTGAACTTTGTTCATTTCTTAGCTCATTTTGCTTTACAGTGCCAGTTATCTGTTACCGCGAGAAAACTACCCCAAAGCTTAATGTCTTTCAACCATTTTCTTCCCCCCACATGGTTTTGTGGGTCAGGAATTCAGGAAGAGTTTGGCTGGGAGGTTCCTCTCGGACCCGTGGCATCAGCTGGGGCAGCTGTTGTCAGAGGATCCGCTTCTCAGCTGGCTTCTTCACTTCCTTCTCAACCCATCTGAGCTCTGACATCCCCGCTCTGGGTGGCCCCTCCATGGCATGTGCTCCTTACCCTGCTCAACCTCTGATATCCTACACCCGTGTCCCCCCAGCATGGATGCCTTCCTCACCTTGTCTGTGCTCCAAATTCCCCTGCAAAGCAGCCCTCCTGGGTGGATGTCCTCCTCGCCCTGCCCAAGCTCTGGCACCTTGTTTTTGGTTCTCCTCCCACATGGGTTCCCTCTTCACTCTCGTGGTCTCTGATATCTCTTGCCAGGTGTCATGTGAGGGTGCCCTCCCTACCCTACTTGGGCTCTGACTCCTCAAGTCAGGCTGCCTTTCCATATTGCTGTCATCCTGGCGACTCTCAGATTCTGACACCCCACGGTTGGCTGTCTGTGATGCAAAAGCTCCTCCCACTCTGCCCAGGTTCCTACACGCCATCCTTCTCTGCAGGGCTGCCTTCCTCCCTGGGCTTGGGTTCCTCCACCCGTGCCAGACACCCTTACCCGAGGATGCCCCCTCACTGCTTGGGGTCTGACTTCCGGCACCGTGCAGTTCTCCGCATGCTTTTCTCGTCCTATTTGGGTTCCAACACTGTATCCTGGTCCAACATAGCTACCCCTTGCCTCTCCACTCTTTCTTTGCTCTCCTCTCCTAATGGCTTTAGGAATTAGTTGTTCCAAAAGTAAGCAAAAAGAAGGAAAGGGAAGGAAAAGGAATTGAAAGGAAGGACAGGGAATGGAAGGAAAAGTAAATAAAGGGAAGAGGCAGAGCCATTTATAAAAATCTTTCCTTCCTCCCTCCCTTCCTTTTATCCATCCTTCTTTCCTTTCTTCCTTACTTCCTATGTTCTCAAAATAGGGAGATGAATGGGAGATTATTGCCATATTGCACGCAAGAGGTGATAAGAACTGAAGTGGAATGATGGTAATAGGCATAGAGTGAACAAGGCGTATGTGAGAGGAATCTAGGAGTTATGATCTGCAGGGTTTGGCCACTGATGACGCAGAGGGTTTAAGAGAATAATTTAGGTTAATTTCTAAGTTAACCTTGACTTGATGCTTGGTGTCACACTCACATCTGATGCTAACATGGTGATGACATTAATAGAGTTTAGGCATAAAGAAGGCAGAAAAGCTGTCTCGAGGAGTAGAGAGCGAGAGAAAATATGGCGGATTCAGCTTTGGCCATGTTGAATGTGCTAAGTCTCGCAGCGTTTGGAAACAGGAGTGTGATGTTCAGTTGGTCGGTCAGATATGGTGTTATTGTTTGGGAGTCATGAGAGTCTGGGGTTGGTTAAACCAATGAACATGACAGTTGTCATCAGGAAGACCATGAGGAATACTGGGTCAGGGGTGGGAACCTGGGTTGTATTACCATTGATGGAGTGGAAAAGGCCGTAAAAGAGATGAAGAGGAATAGACTATATTATAAGGGAGAATGAGGAGAGAATTACTGTTTCCAAGACGTTTGAGAGATTTAAGAGAGAATCCATGGTCAGTCATGCCATATGCTACAGATTGTTCTAGTGGTTTAATGGGCTGAAAAGGATGTATTAGATTTGTCAACATGACGGTGTCAGCATGGTCACCTTTAGAGGAGCAAATCTAGTAGAATGTTGGGAGTGGAAGCCAGGAACAGGGGGTTGAGCAGTGACTGAAGATTGAGAAAGAAGAACCAGTGAATGTGGATTTAGGGTGGATTACAATGGGCATTGCCTACTTCTGGGTTCTGCTGACTTCTCCAGATTCTGTCTCAATGGGCTTTGCCTACTTCTGGGTTCTGCTGACTTC
>NC_060282.1:10254528-10269300 GCF_021613505.1 Equus quagga
GATTCTGTCTCAATGGGCTTTGCCTACTTCTGGGTTCTGCTGACTTCCTCAGATTCACTTCTTGGTGCCTTTGCACATTAAGTTTTCTTTATCTGGAATGCCTCTGTTTTTCTCCTTCCTCCCCATTAGACATAAGCATGAGGTGAAATCTCATGTTTTTTTTACCGCTTTATTCTAAAGACCTGGCTCAGTAACTTGTACATAGCAGGTACCCAGTAACTCCTGGATGGATGGATGGATGGATATAGGGTGAGGACCTACATCTGGAAGCACTGAGGTGGAGTTTACTTATTTGGAAGAGACTGGCTTGGGATGTGACTGGATAGGAAGGAAACATGGAGTTCTAGGCAAGGTGGAATCAGGTGCTAGAATCAAGAAAGGGTCAACGGGAGAGAACACTACCATTTAATGAAATTGGTTCCATCATATAGCCTTCGGAAGTGAAGAAATGAGAAAAACCTTGCCGTGGGTGACATGGTTGCAGAGCTATGAACCAATCTGAATCTATATCCTTTCGGTGAGGTTAATATAAGATATCAGGAACCAAAGTTTATCCTGAGTTATATAGCCACACAACAATGACAGAAGAGCAGCGTATACTCGGGAAGCCTATGGGAAGGGTGGAGTGTGTATGAGTTTGAAGAAATGAGTGCAGAACAAAGTAGAGTTAGGTTGTCAGCCAAAGATGGTTCTCTAGATATTGAAGGACGCAAAATCTTCCATATTAATCCAAAAAGCGTGAGCCATTTACAGAGGGAGACACCCTTATATGAACCTACTGCACAGAGGTTGCTGTATAAACCGGGTCAACTCTTCTTTAGTTCATAGTAAGAAACTGTAAAGTCTCTGCTCATAGGATGGTAAGCATCCTTTTTTTCTGTGTGGGCACATTGTCTAAGAACCCACGTGATAGTCAGAAGAGTGCTCATTGGGCTATTTCTGGTCCTAGCTAATGTTTACTGACGCTCTCTAGGTGGCAGGCACTGTGCTGAGTACTTTATATGGATCACCTTATATTATCTTCCCAACAGCCCCTGAACTGGGTAGTACTGTTAGAATCCTACAGATGAGAAGGCTAAGCCTTGTAACTTTTCCAAGGTCACACAGCAGGGATGTGACAGATGGGACTTGAACTCATGTCTGTCTAATCCCAAAGTCTGCTCTCCTAACCGAGTTCCCATGGAATGTGAGGGAGGGGGTTAATTCAGATTTGAATTTGATTCAGATTTCTCTAGCATCTCCTCTATGGGTCAGATTCACGGCAAACTCTGTGTCAGTGACTCATCGTTTCTCTTTCATTCCTCTGAGGACCAAACTCTTATATTTTCACCTTTGTTGATCCCTTTAGTTCAGTTCTTGGTGGTCTTGGAGCCATTCTGTCTCTTCAGGGTGACTTTGCACCTGTTAATTTGGATGCGTTGGTTTTATGAAATGCTTTTCCTTTTGGGGAAACTTCCCGCCGTCACCCTTCATGGGGAGATGTTTCCTGACCACATGGTAGAATTCTCAGGAGAGCAGATTCCAGGTGCCCACGCTAGAGGAGCTTGGCTCTGATGTCGTGTCCACCGTAGCAGCAGCTTATCCTTGGCTTTCTTCATGCCAGATAGCAACCAAGTCCAAATGTTAGTCAGCCCAGGGCTCGCAGATGTGGGTGGGGAAAGTGACTTCCCCTGTCTGCGGGGACTAAGGGGTCCAAAGTAAGGGAGACACAGATAGAAAAGTGAATTAAGACTAAGTCTTTTGGATATTTCTGAAAAACCACTTCTTGATAAGCGGTACAGTTAATCAGCAGATTTAAAATATCGCAGCTGTTGCTTCTATTATGTGCTATTACATACATTTTATTACCAGTGTGATTTGGGTGGGGGCTTTATTTTTTTTTTTCATTTCTCTCTATAGGATGTGAAGGGCTGACAAAACTTGATTTGACCATAAATTTCATTGGAGAGCTGAGCAGCATTAAAACCCTTCGACACAACATCCACCTGAAGGAGCTCTTTCTCATGGGCAACCCATGTGCCGACTTTGATGGCTACAGGCAGTTTGTGGTGGCAACTCTGCAACAATTAAAGGTACACTTATTTTAATGATGGAGAAATCTCAGAAAAATGAAAACAAGCAACTACAATAATTCCTGATTTATTCACAGCATTGTCAGGGAATGCATTCTTTTAGAGAATGGAATATTCCACAAATTCAAAATGAATTCTTTGACTTCCTGAACCTTTAAAATTCTTTTAATAGCGTTAATAAATCTTTGAAAAATAAAATGCGTACTTTCCTCCTTCCTCATTCAGAACACACAGAGCTTAATTGAACCGCTTCTTGATAAATTCCAATGATTGTTATGAAGATCCTTCATCATTACTAAGAGCAAACCGAAAGCTGGGGTTTTTGAGATGGCTACAGCTGTATACCTTTGTATTTCATAGTCTTGAAATACTGTGCTTTTTAATTATAACATTTGTATGGTTGTTTTCTGTTAACTCATTCTCTCTGTTAGTGCTTATCAACTTTGGTATGCATTGGGATGCTTGGAAGGTGTGTGCTGGGCCCCACCCCTAGAATTTCAGATTCAGTAGGTCTGATATGACACCCAAGGTTTTGTTCTAACACACTGATGCTGCTGGTCCAGGGGCCTCGTTTGAGAACCTCTATTCTATGTGTTAATCTCTTATGCTATATCTCCCTTAATCTGGGATTTTGGGGACTAGGAAAAACACACGGTTTCTGGAGAAATCATATACCTGACCATATAACAATTTTCATGTGATTCCAAGAGTTTCTGATTTGCGTGTGTTGGTTTGCAACCTTGGGAGATTCCCAGGTGGAATCTGAAACTGGCCCCCACACGCGGAGGGCTAGCAGAGACCAATGAAAGAGGCAGGCTCCTCCAGTTTGTGGGGATGTAAGCAAGGGAACTTGTATACAAGGCTTGTCTTGGGTGGCTGCGAGATGAGTAGGTCTTAACACCCACCCGCCAGTATCTTAGAAGTTTATATAGAGGCCTTCACGGGGTTCAGTCACATCCATGGTCCAGATGGTCTCAACAACACCTTACTTTCTCAAGGCTGCATCCTTGAAGATGGCTCCCACTGTGGGACCGGTGGGGAGGGCATCCATTCCAAGGACAGGGGAGGGGTGGGGAGCCTCTGATTGCCCAGGGCCAGCTCAAGGGTCAAGTGGCGGTCACATTCTCTCCGTGACCTCATCCAACAGCAGGTGGCCGTGTACTTCTGCAAAAAGAACGCGTGGATGCGTTGGCTTTCTGATAGGCATTTTCTTCAATTCTCAGAGGACATTTGTTCTTAGACTGCTGAGTTCTGTGTAGTTGAGATTGCTGGAATAATGGAACACATTTCTTCTAATGTAAAATTTCTTTGATTAAGAGAATGAATGACTCAGATAATTGAATCTAGGATATATATTTAGAATAAATGATAAATTAGCTCAAACATAATTCAGGCTAATCATCATTGTACAATGACTTCCTAAAGAATGAACTGATGAGAACCAGAACATCATAGAAATGGATCCCGTCGTGTAACAGTGTGAGCCGTTTTCCTGGAATACCAGTGCTGCAGTGTTCGGGCTAGAAGTTTGTGGGAGCCATCAGATAGGGGCCTGAAACATGGGCCAGGTTGTTCCAAGTGTTTTGGACACAACATCTCTCATCCTTCTGGACCCTTGTGAGGAGATGATGAGGTGCATTCAGAGACAAGGGAGCTGAGGCTTGGAGAGTCAATGTTCCTTGTTTAAGCTGACACACGTGGCAAGTGTCACAGGCGGGATTTGAACCTAAAAGCCCACCAATCCCACTATATCCACACTCACTGCTTTTCTCTGGGTTAATGTACAGGGTTCAGCTCAAGTCTATTCTTTCAGAAAGACTGCCCCAAGTCAGCTGCTACAACAGGCAACAGCCTCTCTTTGAAAAATACTATTCATAAGTGTATTTACTAGTATTTAAAAATAGGTCGATAAACTTTAGACCCTTCATTACCATTTCACTGAAAGCTTGCGATCTACTCGAAAGGAATTTTGTTAACAGGTGGATTATTTTCCTGGGGCCGCTCTAACAATGAGCCACCAATTGGGTGGCTTAAACAGCAGGATGTGTTATTTCGTAGTTCTGGAGGCCAAAAGTCTTGCCCAGCTTCTGGTGGCTGCTGGCCATCTTTGAGTGCCTTGGCTTGTGGAAGGATCGCTCCCATCTCTGCCTTCGTCCTCATGTGGCCTTCTCCTTGTGTTCTATCTCTTCACACTGCATTCTTTCTGTAAGGACATCAGTCATACTGGGTTAGAGCCCACCCTGCCGCTGTGTAACCTCATCTTAACCAATTACATCTGCAGTGACCCTGTTTCCAAATCGGGTCACCTTCTGAAGTCCTGCGGGTTAGGACTTCAACATAACTTTTTCGAGGGGAAACACAATTTAACTCCTAACACAGAGTAGTTATTTGGGACAGACACATCAGAAGAGGTGTGGGGAGATTCAGCCCTTTCCGAGAATCCTGTTCCTCGTGTCTGAGCCGCTCCAGGTGGGAAGTAGGCAGTGCGGTGTGGTGGAGAAAAGTTTTGGTAGCACAGATAGGGTCTGGCTCATGTCTCCACCACCTGTGAGTTGCAGGCCTCATTTTTCTCATCTATAGTGGATTAATAATTCCTGCTCTAAAGGAGCTCTGTGAGACCTTCCATAAATCTCAGTTTCTCTTTCTCCTCTTTGCTACAGCACGTGTGCAACTATTATCAATAAGCGTGGACACACTGCCTCTGTGTTGCAAGCATCCTGAATGAAGAAAGATCAGGAAATACTATCATGCACAACTTAAAACTTAATCTCTCAGTTCATTAGGCCTTCTAAACTCAGGTGCGATTTTGGATTGAAGGAGACGGGCCAATTTTGAAGACGACCTAAGGAAATTTGTCAAATAAATTGAGATGCAATAAGGATGCCCTTAGAACAGATGCTGGCACGCACGTGGCGCTGTCCCAAATTTGTCATCAGTTCTCAGTGTGAAGTCTTCTGCTTCCTTCCTGTCTGTATAGTGACAGGGAGTTCATTCGTCATAATCTTTTTAGAAACAATAGGTCTAAATTAAATCAATATTTACTTAACCCAGGTATAAGGAAATATATGTATATGTACTTGTATATAGTAATATGTTATATATATATATAAAGTAAATACTTATATCCTTGCATCTCAGATATAGATAGATATAGATCGTTTCCCAATGTTCCTCAAAAATTCCAGTGAAAGAAATTCTATTTATTCAGAATTGTCCAAATTGTTTAGATCTTAACCCTAGCTTAAACTAGCTATTTTTTTTAAAAGGCTAAGTACTTGGACCACAACTATTTTTCACCTTAAAGAATAGGCTTTATGCATTGTGTTTTATCATTATGGCCTCATCTTTGAAGGATGCTAGAAGAGACGGCTTTATGAAGCCTGTTACTATATGGACATGTTTCTACAGAAAGAATGCGTGATATTTCTCAAGATCTCCATTATGAAGCTTTACTTTAGAAATGTGTTTTAGAACTAAATATTAGGAAAAAGCTAGAAACTAGTATATTTTCTCGTTAAGGACAGCAAAAATCTTATAACTGATCCTATTTTTTATCTTGCTTTGGCCACCAGCAAGCTCAGAGTCAGTTCTCCAGCCCATCTACAGCAGCCACACGAGTCCTTATGACCAAACATACTTTATTTTTTTCCAATTATTGTTAAAATTTGATTTATAATTTAACTGATCCTGATAATTTAAAAAAATTGTATTTTACTCAATCTTTCTGTGTTTTTCCTCTTTTTCCTATTGCTATGGTAGTGAATTACCACAAACTTAGGGGCTTAAAACAAGACAAATTTATACTCTTACAGTTCTGGATGTCAGAAGTCTAAAATAAAGGTGTTTCAGAAAGACTGCCCCAAGTCAGCTGCTACAACAGGCAACAGCCTCTCTTTGAAAAATGACTCTTTGGCAAGACTGTGTTCCTTCTGCCAACAGAAGAATTTGTTTCCCTGCGTTTTTCATCTTCTAGAGAGTGCCTGCAGTTTTGAGCTCGTGGCCTCTTCCTCCATCTCCAAAGCCAGCAGCGTAGTGTCTTCCCATCTCTCCCTAACTGGGCCTGACACTTCTGCCTCCTTCTTTCCCTTGGAAGGATCCTTGTGATTACATTGGGCTCGCCCAGATCATCCAGGATAATCTCATCTTAAAATCCTTAACGTAATCACAACAGCAAATTCCCTTTTGCTGTGGAAGTTAACATTCACGGGGATTACAAGGCAGACATTCTTGGCGGGCCATCCTTCTGCCTACCACACCGTTCTGAATACTCACCTCTTTTTGTAGAACGAGGCTGCGTAAATAATAAATTGGTATCTTTAAACTGGGAGCGTTGAAACTTCAGATTTTAGGTTGGTGTTTTTATTGTAATATCTTAATTTGGGAAAATCACTGTAAAAATACTGGGGATAAGCAGTGACCATAACAATTAATAGTACACTCTGTGTGTCTTGTTGTTCAGGGTAGAACATAGGCTCCTTTGTATTAGAGCTCAATTTTGTGTGATATACAAGGCCCTTTTTTCTAGAGAGCATTTGGGAAATGTCATTGTTACACTTTGGAGCTATGATTTGACTTGAGGCATTGAAATTCTTTATATAATGAGCAGTTATAAAATTAATATATTTTGAAAGCTTGTCATTAATAATCAGTTTCGACAGAAGACCTACTTATTATTATTACCAGTAAAGATGCTGTGTAAACTCTATTAATTATATGAAATAAGCCCTGATTTAGATCAAAATTTCTGTTTCCCACTGATTACTTTGCTTTTGATTCCATAGCACTATGTTGCATTATTATTATTTCTAAGTTTAAAATATTCCCATCAAAGTCAACCTGGGACTGATTCAAACTGTGACTTTTGAATAAATGCACTGTGTTGGTTGCTTTTTTATTCAAGTGGTTGGACGGTAAAGAAATAGAGCGTTCAGAAAGGATTCAGGCATTGCAGAACTTTCCAGTAATCGAGCAACAAATCAGAGAGCAGGAGAAAGCTTACTGCCTGAAACGAGCCAAAGACAAGGAAGAGGCTCAGAGGAAACTGCAAGAGGATGCAGATGAAGGCAAGAAGGAGAGAAGTCAGCCAGGCTTCGATGGACGCTGGTACACAGACATCGGTGCTCCTCTGTATGTAAATTATTAGAGTGCACGTTCTAGTTGACTTTGGTTAAAAGCAGCAAACTATGTTCTCTTCCCAAAATGTTCACAGTATCGCCCCAATTCCAGACGACTGATTTGAAGAATAAATTAGGATATGAATTTGGGGGGAAGACTATGAGCATCCCATTGTTTGTAACAACTCTGTGAGGCTTTCCTCCCTTAGGAAAAAAAAATGCCCTTCCTAACAAGCAACTTTAATTTGCGTCTAAAATTATCCTCAGACAGGTCTCTCCAAAAGATGCACAGGAAAGATAAATTAACAGGTGTACTTGGATTTATAAAGTAGGAATGTTTTAGGAAAGTTAAATGCAAATCACATTTTTATAAATTGAATAATTTTGATTGCATCGTAAAATGTTCCATTTTGTGAATTATATAATGAATATATTTTTAATGTTATTAATAAGCCCCTAATTAGTCCTTTTTACAGACATAAACTTTTCATGCTGGCTTATTTTAAGGGAATTACAGCAATAGTCAGTTGATTTGGTTCCATATGGTGGAACTTTAAATATTTTGATAACAGAATCTGTTAAACTTGAGAAAATAATAATTGTATTTCAGACATATATAACCATTAAAAAACTAAATAGGCATCTATAGTTCCACCACCCAGATTTAATAAATGCCAATAGTTTGCATGTTTGCTTTGGATCTTTTTTAAAATAAGAGACAAAATATCATTGGTAGGTTGTAAGTATTTCTCCCCCATCCCATTCCTCCTTTCATCCACAGTGACGTCTGCCATCTTAAAGTTAGTATGTATTTGGTATATGTTGATCCCGTCCATATTTTTAATGTATTTACTACATAGGTATGCCTCCTTAAACAAGAGTAGTTTGGTGTATATATATATATATTTTTTAGCATGAATGATATCTTTCTACAGCTTCACTTTTCATTCAACGTTATGTTTTTGAGATTTATGCGTATGAAGACAGGTAGCCCTAGTTCATTCATTCTAACTGTGGGATAATCTTCCATTGGTTGAGTAAATTACAGTTTATCCCAGAGGTGATATTCAGAATATTTAACAGCTGGTGTTTCATTGGCCTGACCAATCAGAATGGGCAGCGGCTCTAACAACCTGCCTGGCCCTGCTAGTGGGTGCCAGCTCCGGGGCAGCCATCCCTCTTTGGGTGGCCATTTAGCTTATTTTCCCTCTTTTGTTTTTTCAGGCAATGTTGCACATGCCTCCTTATACAGGTAAGAAAGTTTCTCTAGGGTGTCCAGCAGTAACATTGCCACATCGTCAATTATGAATATCTTTTGAACTTCATATGCATTGCCCAGTTGTTTTCTACAGTGCATTAATTCATACTCATAAATCAATAATATAGGAGAGTTCCTAATCTCTCCAACAGTAGATAATATGCTATTTCAAAACTTTGACCAGTCAAGTTGGTTGTTAAATAGCACCTAATATTTAATTTGCATTTCTGGAATTGCTAGTGAGTTTGAATATCTTAAATGTCATCTAAGTTTATTGGATATTCAGGTTTCGATTCAGGTCCTCTGCGTATTTTACATATGTTGTAAGGTGTTTTTTCCTCATTGATTTATAGTTGTTTTTATATCCTGGATGCAAATTCTTTAGTGGTTATGTGCTTTGCAACTATCTTCTCCCTGTTTATGACTTGTCTTTAATTTTAATAAGTTCTTCTGTTTTATAGAAATCAGGAATATTAATGCAGTTAAACTTATTTTTGTCCTTTTTGGTCTTGTTTATGAAATTTTTCATTACCCCAGTGTCATGTCTGTCTCTCTGGAGTTAACCTTTGACTGCAGCGTGGGGTAGGGTGTTAATCATTTCCTGTGTGGGTAGCTAGCCATCTCTGTCCTGTACTGATCTGTGAGTCCACCTTATCAAATTCCCTCTACTCACGGGTCCATGTCCCGGCTCTCTAGACTGCTCCATGGGAGCATCTCCACGTGGTTGTAATTTCTATAGACTTATGGTAAATCTTGATATTTGGTAGAAGATATTCTCATTTTTAAAACTTGTCTTGCCTATTCTTGTTTTTTTACTCTTCTGTAAGAATTTTAGAATCTATTTTTCAAATTCCCCAAAAGGGTAACTTTGATTGGAATTGCATTTAATTTATATGTTAATTAGGGGAAAGTTGACATCATCATGACATTGATTCTTTCCTTGCTGAACTTTGGAATAGCTCTCTCTGCTTACTTAGGCTTTCTTCTGAGTCCTTCAGTAAGATTCTGTAATTTTCTCTCTAAAGGTCTTACACCATCTTTCATTAGATTTATTTCTAAGTACCTTGTAGAATGGGATTTTAAAAGTAGACTTGTAATTGGTTCTTTCTGATGTATGAAGAGACAAATGATTTCTGTATACTGATATTGTTTTAAGCAATCTTGTGGACCTTGTTTTTAAAAAAAGATGTCATAGTTAATCTGTAGATTATCCTGTGTTTTCTGTGTAGAAAAACACATTTTTCATAATCAGCACCTTCAAAAAGTTTTTCTAATCCTTCTGCCTCTGCTTCATATTTTCTTTATGGTGTCTGCTAAGGCCCCCAGTATGGGCTGGAATAGCATCAGTAAGAACTGGTATGTGTATCTTGTCCCTGACTTTAAGAAGAATGTTTCCAGTGCTTCATCGTTAAGTATATGATATACTTAATGATGTATAATTATAATGATTATAATGATGTATAATAGTTGCTGTGGCGCTTGGTAAAGTTGAGTAAGTTTCCTTGTATTCCAAGTTGGTGAAGAGCTTTTACCATGACAGATACAGGATTTTTATTAAATATTTTTTCTGCATCTATTGAGAGAGTCATGTTTTTCTGTCAACGTGTTGAATCACGTTAATAGATTTTCCAATATTAAACTATCCTTAAATTTTTAGAATAAACTCACTTTGTCCATGATATATTTTTAATGCATTGTTGCATTCGTTTTGCTAGTATTTTATTTACAAAATGTAGATGTATGTTCATGAATGAGTTTATGCTTTAATATCCTTTTTTCATTGTATTTTTTCCTGCTGTTTTTCATCAAAGTTATAAAATGTGTTGGGGATCTTTTTCTATTCTTGGTTTATAAAAGTTTACAAAAGTTTAAAATGACCTGTTCTTTGCATTTTAGTGGAAGCATACAGGTGGGTTTCTTGCAGGTGCCTTCTTGCTTCCTCCACAGGACTGGCTGGTCCTGCAGCCATCACCCCTGTCGCTCCGTTTAGCCTAGGTGAACAGAAACCTAGAAGTTCTGGAGGAGAGTCATTGGAATGTGAAGCATTGGTATAGTTGGGCAGGTATAGGAGGCTATTTCCCTTTCAGGGCTGCAAGGCTAAACTCCATAGAGATTTGGGGGCTGCAGGAAGGGGAGATGAGCCTCTCATCTCTTGACTGGATGGAGCCTGCTTCCAGCATGGAGAATTGAAAAGGTGAGATGTGGCCTGGAGTATCTGGGAGCAGAAGGGTCAGGAAACAGAACATTAATGGAAGCAGCTTACACTGTAAGCTTTTGGCATGGCAAGAATTTGTGAATCTCCCATAGGCCAAGTACATATGGTAAAAGGATTTGTGCTTGAGCTGTCTGGAAGGGATGCTGCCCAAGAGAGTGGTGGCAATGAGGCTGTGGGGTGGATTGTCAATGGCAGAAGCTGAGCAGCTGTCACAAATGGCCAGCCAGGTAGTATAGTAATCACTCAGGGACAGAGAACAATGCACTTGGTAGGCTCTTGTAGTATCTCCAAGAAGTCACAAATGTGTTCTCAAGAGAGGGGACCAACAGCCAAGTTGTAACAGCATCAGTTTCATAGAAGATGTTTGCCTCCTTCTCCCCATCTATTCTCTCAGGCCCAAATTTCTGAAGTCAGGGGGAACCTGAAGAAGCCCAGTGGGGTGGGGCACAGAGAGAAAGAGTAGGTGGGCCGTGAGGAGGGGAGCAGCCGGTGCCCCCTCCCCATGCGCAGCGCCATCTGGGCTGGGTGAGGGGAGAAGGGCTGCAGAGGGAAGGGAAGGGCTTCGATTTGGATGTAAGTCCAAAGTTTTATTTAAACTCCCTGTAGACCTTTTCATATCTAAAAGTGAGTGTGAGCTGAGAGGAGACTGTTCTTGAAAGTGACTGCAGGGCTGTGCGATCGGCTCATGAGTGGGAAGAGGGTTCCGAGAGCAGATCGAAAGGAAGTGGTTGAAGAGCAAATTTTTTTGTTGGTATCCTAATGAGCTCAGTCTGTTTCATCAACCAGCTGCATACGTTTATATGCATTTGGAGACTTACGTTATTTAGCTGATATTTCTATAGTTTTACTTAAGTACAATTTATTTTTATGGTTTTCTATTTTTTTTTTTTAGGTTGCAAAAGATAAAAGTGAACCAATTAGTCACTTTCCAGCAAAAACAAATTCTTCTAAATGAGAGTGAAACCAATTATTTCAGTGATGATTAGCTAGAATATTGTAGGCTATTATAGATCCCATTAATAGATTGCTTTTTCAATACCATAAAGAACTATAGCCATATGGCAAAGCATTTATTTTCAGTAATTTGCCATATTTTGCTTATTCAACTATCTAGTTGCAGTTTATAATATGTAAGTAATCTATAAATAGAATGTTATTCTATATTCTCTTTGTACTATTTATTTATTTATTGTTTTTGAGGAAGATTACCCTGAGCTAACATCTGCCACCAATCCTCCTCTTTTTGCTGAGGAAGACTGGCCCTGAGCTAACATCCATGCCCATCTCCCTCTACTTTATACGTGGGACGCCTACCACAGCATGGCGTGTCAAGCAGTGCCATGTCCACACCTGGGATCCGAACTGGTGAACCCCGGGCCGCCGAGAAGTGGAACGTGCGCACTTAACCGCTGCACCACCAGGCCAGCCCCCGTGTTCTAGTATTTTTGGTCCATCCTTCCAAAAAGCATCTTATTTGAAGGTCAATTAAATGAGCCTTTTGTGTCCTGTCGTCTCAGTAACAACAGCAAAGAAATCTAACATTTAATGAGTACTTATTATTTGCCGTACTTGGTACTGAGGCTTCATGTAGATTTTTTCATTTAATGTCATTTTGTAACAGAGTGTATGTTCTAGGGAGAGAGGCCATACCTCATATTTACTTGTTGAATCGTGGCATTTTCTCTCTGCTAGACTAGAACCTCCTGAAGGCAGCATCATTGTCCATCTTGGCTAGCACTGAATCTGGTGCCTGGTACACAGAAGATGCTCGTAAATATTTCTTGAATCCAAGTTGAACGAACATTGGGTATCTCATTTAATACCCATTTGATGTTGTATAGAGACATCATTTCACTCGCTGACAGTCCACAAAACATGAATGAAAAGGGGAGCATAGCACTGTTACCATATAAAGCCACCAAATCAAAAATTATTCATAAGAAATGAAGTAGGCAGGGGACATACCATGGAAGATCTCATATGTCCCACTAGGGAATTTTGGAGATGGAGAATCATTAAAGAACCTTGAAATAATATCATCAAATTTACCTGTTAGAAAGAACCCTCTGGGAGCAGTGTGGAGGGTGGAATTGAAGGGTGCAAGATTGGAGGTGGGGTGATTGCTAGGGCTCAGTGGCCTCCGTACTTGTCTGATCATCAGAACCTCCTACAAAATATTGTAAAACACAGATTCCTGGGCCCCACCCCAAATCTACTGAGTGAATTCTCTGATGGGCGCCCGGGAATCTGTACTTTTGATAAAGCTCCCCACTGGACTCACATCGGCCAGGTCTGTGAACCCTGGAACCTGATTATGTTGACAGATTGAGAGCCTGCTCCAGTGCTGTGGCAGTAATTTCCACCAGTGTGGCAGTGTGTCCACCTCGGACAGGCTCTCCTTCAGACACATCTTGTCATTCAAAAGTAAGAAGATAACGTAAGACAAATGTACAGGATATTTAAGGGCAGCATTCAGGCTGAAACTCAGAGATCCATTGTTGGTCTCCTCTGCTCTGTGTTCTTTCCTAGCCCATCTTCTGTTGAGAGCAAAGACCTCCAGGCACCAGAAATACAGGAAGGGGAATGCAACAGAAAGAAAGTAGAGGACGAGGAGGATGACCTGGAATTCTGGAATAAGCCCTCTCTGTTTACCCCTGAATCCAGATTGGAAACTCTTAGACATATGGAAAAACAACGGAAAGCCCAAGAAAAATTAAGGTATTCCATTTTTTCCCATCCTTGAGAGCGAGGTAACCCTCTCTTATGGAATATATTTTCATGATTGCACATTATTTTGCCCATTACCTCTGTTAAAATCTTTATTGGCCATCATGCAGACTTTGCTTTTTCTAAGTCCAGCTCTTTGAATTGTATCTGCTAACATTTATTAATATCGAACTACCTTTTTTAGAATGTCATGAGTGATGGCATTTTTAGGTAGAGTTTTGTTTGTCTGTCTTTAGCTTTTTAACAACTTTGAATGTTTCACGTAATAGTATGGCCTGAGTTAGAGATACTGGTTATTACGGTACCAAGAAAAAGGCCAATTTGTGTGATGAGTGAGTTCCTTTGTATCTTCTAATTTCTGAAATTATAATTAAAAATTAGTTTCATTAGGCATTATATTTTTTCAAATATAACTCTCTTGGATGTTCAACAATATACTTTGCCTTTTGAATTGTTTAGATATAATTTGATGATGATGTGTTAGAAGCTACAATGCTTAAGCTGTTATTTTCAGAGTAGCTTTTTCAAAAGAGGCTCTTTGTCATTCCGTTTCATTTCATTGCGTAAGTCTAGTATGTCAAACGTATCACTTATGGAAATACTTATAATTCATGAGCTCAAGAATGTGATCAGTTAGCTGTGAAATACAGTAATCTGCGTGGCAATGACACGAGCGAAACACAGTTTCCCTCCCTACAATTACCAACTAAGAGCAAAAAAACTAAAAAAGTAGAAAGACTGTTAGAAATCTCTGCTGCTTTCATAAATTTTTCCTCATTAATTAGATAAGGCAGTATAAAAATGAGAATCAAATCCAGTCTAAAATACCTGTTTGTGAAGTTTGGTGATTTGCACACTGAGAGGCCACCCAGTGCTTTGAGCAGAGCACTGAAACAACATCAGGACACGTGGGTTCGAGTCATGACTCTGCTGCTTCCTCACTGTGTGATGCTGGCGGGTACCTAACTTCTCCTCGTCTGTCTCCTCGTCTGTTAGACAGGGATCATCATACTTGCCTTACCCATCCCACCGTATCGTTAAGAGAATGAGACAAGCCAATAAATATAATAGTGCTTTGCAGGTTCAAGAGCCCTTTGAAATGGAAATTCTGCATGTTTATATAATGTGTACTGTATTTCTGATATATATACACATAGACACGTATATACACATATGTATACATGCAGGTATGTGTGGATATAATATATATAATATTCATTGTATTGAGCCTGAAATCAGGAGAAAGTTTTTCTCTCCCTGACAGCCTAAAAAAAGTATGGCCACATTGGTTGAAAGTCCAAGTCACTCTATTCCAGTGTGCTGCAGTCCCCCCAACCCAATGGGGTCCCCGAGATTCCAGTGTGCCACAGTCCCCCCAACCCAGCA